>NW_004444013.1:3650925-3667446 GCF_000243295.1 Trichechus manatus latirostris
AAATGCTCACAATTATTAGCCATTAGAGAAATGCAAATCAAAACTACAATGAGATACCATCTCACCCCAACAAGGCTAGCATTAATCCAAAAAACACTAAATAATAAATATTGGAGAGGCTGTGGAGAGACTGTAACACTTAGACACTGCTGGTGGGAAGGTAAAATGGTATAACAACTTTAGAAATCTATTTTGGGCTTCCTTAAAAAGCTAGAGATAGAAGTACCATAGGAACCAGCAATCCCCCTCCTTGGACTATATCCTAGAAAAGTAAGAGCCATTACATGAAAAAATATATGCACACCCATGTTCATTGCAGCACTGTTCACGATAGCAAAAAGATGGAAACAACCTAGGTGGCCATCAACAGATGAATGGATAAACCAATTATGGTATATTCACACAGTGGAATACTATGCAACGATAAAGAACAACGAGGAAGCCGTGAAACATCTTATAACATAGAGGAATCTGGAGGGCGTTATGCAGAGTGAATTTAGTCAGTCACAGGAGGACCACTATTATAAGAACTCAAGAAAAGGCTTAAACTCAGAAGAAAACCTTCTTTGATGGTTATGAGGGTGGGGAGGGAGAGGGGTATTCACTAACTAGATAGTAGCCAAGAATTATCTTAGGTGAAGGGAAGGACAGCACACACTACAAGGGAGGTCAGCACAACTAGACTAAACCAAAGCTAAGAAGTTTCCTGAATACAACCAAACACTTCCAGGGCCAGAGTAACTGGGGACTATGCTTTTAGGGGACATCTAGGTCAATTGGCATAACAAAGTTTATTAAGAAAATGTTCTGCATCCTACTTTGAAGAGTGGCGTCTGGGGTCTTAAAAGCTAGCGAGAGGCCATCTAAGATACATCAATTGGTCCCAATCCACCTGGAGCAAAGGAGAATGAATAACACCAAAGACACAAGGAAAGTACTAGCTCAAGAGACAGAAAGGGTCACATAAACCAGAGACTTCATCAGCCTGAGACGAGAAGAACTAGATTGTGCCTGGTTACTACCACAAATGACTGCCCTCACAGGAAACACAACAGAGAGTACCTGATGGAGCAGGAGAAAATTGGGGTGCAGAACTCAAATTCTAGTAAAAGGACCAGACTTAACGGTTTGACTGAGACTGGAGGGACCCAGGAAGACATGTTCTCTGGACTCTCTGTTAGGTCAAAACTAAAACCATTCCTGAGGCCAACTGTTCAGACGAAGATTAGACTGGACTATGGGACATAAAATGATACTCGTAAAGAGTGTGTTTCTTAGCTCAAGTAGATACAGGAAACTAAATGGGTAGTTCCTGTCTGGAGACGAGATGAGAAGGCAGAGAGTGTCAGGAGCTGGCTGAATGGATACAGACAATCTGGGGTGGAAAGAAAGAGTGCTCTGTCACAGTACAGAGAGAGCAACTAGGGTCACATAACAATGTATGTATAAATTTTTGTATGAGAGACTAACTTGAATTGTAAACCTTCACTTAAAGTACAACAACAACAAAAAAAGAATTATCTTAGGTGAAGGGAAGTACAGCATACAATACAGGGGAAGTCAGCACAACTGGACTTAACGAAAAGCTAAGAAGTTTCCTGAATACAACCAAACCCTTTGAGGGACAGAGTATTAGGGGCAGGGGTGTGGGGACCATGGTTTCAGGGAACATCTAGGTCAATTGGATAACAAAGTTGATTAAGAAAATGTTCTGCATCCCACTTTGGTGAGTGGCGTTTGGGGTCTTAAATGCTAGGGAGCGGCCACCTAAGATACATCAATCGGTCCCATCCCACCTGGAGCAAAGGAGAATGAAGAACACCAAACACACAATGAAAATATTAGCCCAAGAGAAGGAAACGGCTACATAAACCAGACACTCCATCAGCCTGAGACCAGAAGAACTAGATGGTCCCCGGCTACCACCAGTGACCCCCCTGACATGGAACAACAACAGGGAGTCCCTGATGTAGCAGGAGAAAAGTGGGGTGCAAAACTCATATTCTAGTAAAAAGACCAGACTTAATGGTCTGAGACTGGAGAGACCCCAGAAGACATAGTCCCTGGACTGTCTGTTAGCCCAGAACTGAAACCATTGCCAAGGCCAACTCTTCAGACAAAGATTAGACTGGCCTATGGGACATAAAATGATACTTGTGAAGAGAGTGCTTCTTAGCTCAAGTAGATACATGAGACTAAATGGGCAGCTCCTGTCTGGATGCGAGATGAGGAGGCAAAAAGGGACAGGAGTTGGCTGAATGGACATGGGAAATCTGAGGTTGAAAGGACTGTGCTGTCACATTATAGGGAGAGCAGCTAGGGTCACATAGCAATGTGTGTATAAATTTTTATATGAGAAACTGACTTGAACTGTAAACTTTCACTTAAAGCACAATAAAAACAAAAATTCTTCCAGCCTCTAATCATTACCCAATTCCAAAACTACTTCCACATTTTAGGTATGTTAGAACAACATTACACTTTTCTGGTATCAAATTTTGTTTTAGTTTCTTAGTGCTGTTATAACAGAAATACTACAAGTAGTGGCTTCAACAAACTGAAATTTATTTTCTCACATTTTAGGAAGCTAGAAGTCTGAATTCAGGGTACTGGCTCTAGGGGAAGGATTTCTCTTTCTGTTGACTCTGAGGAAGGTCCTTTGTCGTTTGAACTTCTGCTCCCAGACAATCTTCATGTGCTTGGCACCTCTCTTCCTCCATCTCTCCTTGCTGGCTTGCATTTTAATCTCTTTTATATCTCAAAAGAGATTGACTCAAGATAAATCCTACATTAATCCTGACTCATTAATATAACAAAACAACCCATTCCCAAATGTGATTATAACCACAGGCATAGAGGTTAAGATTTACAACACATATTTTGGGGGGACACCATTCAATCCATAACAATTGTTCATTAGAGGGCCATACTGTTTTCTATGATTACTCTTCTTTTCTTGGAAATGTAGGGGAGTAAATAATTATTTTTCACTTACATTGTTGTCTACGTACGTATCTTTGAATTTTACCATCACATCTATCAATTTCTTACATATGGTTATTTTCTCCCCCAAATGTTACCACATATGAGAATTAATTATTTTTTACTCTAGAGTTATCCCTTCTGAAAGTCTAATCTAGCCTACTTGGTTTCCAATTCTGCCACATAGCTATCATTCTGAAACTTTCCTCGGACAATTTCCTGCATTGGATTTAATTTGTCCTTGATCCCATGTCTTTCTTTCCTTCTTTTTCTTTCTTTCTTTCTCTCTCTCTTTCTTTCTTTTCCTTCCTTCTTCCCTCCCTCCTTTTCTCCTTTCCTCCCTCCCTCCCTTCCTTCCTCCCTTCTTCTGCTCTTTCTTTTTGTCTTTCTCTTTCTCTCTCTCTCTTTCTTCTCATTGCATGTCTGAAAATGTCTTTATTCTAGTTTCATTTTTGCTTGCTAATATACCTGTGTAAATTATTCAAGAATATCTTAATTTAGATTCCCTAAAAGCAGAGCCTAAGAAAAGCACGTTTTTAGGTGACTCTTTGGGAATGTCCCAGGGAACGGGAGTGAGGGACTGGGACGGTGGAGGAAGTATAGAGGGAAAGACAACACAAAGATATGCTATTGAGTTGACCATTGCTACAAGTGGAAACATTCTCACCGGGACATTCTGTGGCATTCATGTGGAGGACAAAAGGGAGGAGCATTTATCCATCAGCTCCCATCCTCCATTGGTCAAGGGTGGCCTCATTGATATTATTCCTCTTTATTTCCCGGTAGTGCATATTGAGTGACTCATGGCAATGGGTTAATACCTGTGGTTATAATCCCTTTTATGGATGAGTTTTCTTTGTTATGGTAAGGAAGCAGTATTAGTGTAGGGGGTGTTTTAAAACAATCTCTTGAGATTTAAAAGGACAGATTAAGTAAGCAGCAAGGAAGCAGAGGTGGGGGAAGATAGATGCTCTGCCACATGAAGATCACAGAGGAACAGAAGATTGAAAGAGACAAAAACCTTCTTCCAGAGCCCACAGAGAGAGAAAGCCTTTACCTAGAGCCAACACGCTGAATTTGGACTTCTAGCCTCCCAGCTGTGAGAAAATTTGTTTGTTAAAGCCACCACTTGTGGTATTTCTGTCAGAGCAGCACTAGATAACTAAGACACCATAGTATAAGAGAAGCCCCAGGGTAAAGCAAGAGTTATGTAGTGTGGACTTGGGTTGAGTTGCTATCTAGTTGCACTGTGCAAAGCTAATGGAAGCCTGCTGCTCAGAGCTGGTTGCCACAAAACAGCTGGAATAAGAAATAGGACTGAGAGTTTTCACAGTGGTGCACAAGAGGTGTTGAATATAGCCCACTCCTTGCACCATTCAGATATACTAAGACCTTCATTAAATCCAATTCATCACATAGTCCTTTTCAAGATTGCAGTGAGCCAAGGTCTCTGAAAATATGTAATACAAGTATCTTACTGGAACAACCTATAGCCCTCATTGCTACGTTTCTCCAAAGATCATAATTAATATTTATCATCTTCCTCCTACTTCATCCATTCTAGATTCCCCTCACCATTACCTAAAATTTCAGCTGGTCTAGGTTGATTGCTAGTGGCATTACCTAGACTCTTATTATTGAAGGGTCTGAGTCTTTAGTGTCGTAGATTAAGAATGCTTACTCTGTTAAAGCAAAAGCAAAGAGATTTATTGAAGGTAATGCAATTTGTGAATTGGGGAAACACAGGGCAGAGAGAAATCTAGCAAATGATTCTGACTTCCAAGGGAGAGGTGAGACTTTTACATGGTAAGATGGGGAAGGTAAACTAGTGGCAGTGCATGACTAATAGTAAAGTGGGGAGGAGCAGTGAGAGACCACCAAATCATAATCTCTCTTATCATCAGCAAACCCTTCCCAGAACAACCACATTCTCACTCCACTCTTATTTGCTAAGGGTGGTTAAAGTTTAGGGAAGTCTCAGGCTACATTCTCAGGAATGCAGAGGCAAAGGCTTTGGTCAAGCTAAAGTCGGATTCAAAATGGAGTTTAGTTAACAATATGGAGTTTGATTCAAACCAGGGTTAGTGATCCTGCTCCAGTCTGGCTCCTCAGTTTGGAATATTCCTTCACATTACTTACCTTGTCCTTCTTAATTCTGTAATTTAAGACTGGATATATCCTTATCAATTCACCATATTCACTGGGCATGACATCACCAAGGGATACCCCTTGAGTTCCAGCTCTATTTCTCCCTCTGTCCTTGTAATCTTCTTGGGAAAAGTTACCAAAAACAAAATCTACTCCCACCCCAGAAAATCTCTCCACAAAAATAGAAGAGAAAGAAAACTTTTATTATTGAAGAAGCAATAAACCAGAATGAGATGTATCACAGGCAATTGCTACAGAGATTGCATAGATAGAAAATAATCTTAATGTTTATATAGCTAAGGGGATACAATCCATTAAATTTATGTTTTAAAGATAATTGTTAATTGTGTTTCTGGCCTGAAGATAGGGATGGGCCACCTGAGTTTATAATAATCTCCTTCCAGAAAGGTAGGGGAGGACAACCTGAAGTTATATTTTTAAGAGGTAATTGCCAAATATTTGAGGAGACCTCTTAGATTTACACACTTTTCAAAGAGACAAATAAAGAATTTACAAGTTATCTAAAGTGAATTCTGAAAGAACAGGGGAGGAGGGAAGCCTCTTCCCTTATTGTCAACAAAAGCCAAAAAACCAAACTCATTGCCCTCAAGTCGATATGGACTTATAGCGACCCTGTAAGACAGAGTAAAACTGCCCCATAGGGTTTCCAAGGAGCAGTTTGTGGATTTGAACTGCCAACCTTTTGGTTAGCAGTCGAGCTCTTAACCACTACACCACCACGGTTCCTATTCTCAACAGGGAGAATTAAAACCTCTTATTTTCAGTTTATATTTTTCCTTACAAATCCTAGATCCTCTTGGTCATTACAGTCAATTACTCTTTCAAGTACAGTTACTTCTTTCTTTGCTTACTGGTCTATTGGCATGTTGCTGTTGTTAGTTGCCCCTGAGTTGGCTCCAACTCACAGTGACCTTATGTATAACAGAATGAAACTTTGCCTGGTCCTGTGCCATCTTCATAATCATTGGTATGTTTGAGTCCATTGTCGTGGCCAAGTTAACCATAATTCATTGCTTGATTTTCAGAAATAGATAATCAGGACTTTCTTCCTAATCTGTCTTAGTCTGGAAGTTCCACTGAAACCTGTCCACCATGTGTGACCCTGTAGATATGTGAAATATTGGTAGCATAGTTTCCAGCATCGCAGTAACATGCAAGCCACCACATTACAACAAACTGCTGTGGAGTTGATTCTAACTCTTAGTGATGTTATAGGACAGAGTATAACTGCCCCCATAGAGTTTCCAAGGCTGTAAATCTTTACAGAAGCAGAATGCCACATCTTTCTCCTGCAGAGCTACCAGTGGGTTCAAACTGCCGACCTTTCTTTTAGCTGCCAAGCGCTTAAACACTGCACCACCTAGGTTCCTTGTCTATTGCCATAAGGACCCCAAAATAACCAAAGAGTAATCATAGCTTCAAAGTCAGTAAAATTCTCTTTAAAACTTAAAAAAAATTAATATATATACTTTCTAAGAGATCGTTCTTGTTTTCTGATTGTTCTTTTTTCATAGTCTCCTGTTCTTATTTCTCTTACCCTTCTGCAGATAGTAAATGTGTTAATAGTAAATTTTGGAAATTTTCCCTTTTTTCCTGCATTATAGTCTTTTCCTTCAGTATCCTTCTTAATCTGTTTATATTTTTTGGTCTCCCTCTTTCACATTGGATGTTTCCCCCAATTGTCTGGTGATCCTTGGATACTCACTCACATTTAAAGTTGAAAATCAGAAAAGCTGAACGAAGTCCTGTGGTTGCGGCTCTGAATAGGGTGATTAGGTAGTGATGCTCCCTCCCAACTGTCAGTATCTTGACTTTTTTTAGCTGAGGTCATTCTGCTTCTCAAGAGAAATATCTTCTATCTTCTGCCTTGAGTAAAGATAACTTTGTAGGAGCACTGTGAGCAGGCCAGGAGATGGCTTCAGTGCCAACGCTCACTTTGCAGACTCACTTAATTTCCTATTTTTAATCTAGCACTTCATTCATGCTTTCCAACCTGTCTGTTGTCCCTGAATTTGGAGTTGCTTTAGTTTGGTTCCTCCAGAGGATGAACTTCCTGATTTCTGTTGCATTTTGTCATTCCTGGGCTAAGTTGGGAGCTGTATTGGTTTCCTAGGGCTGCCGTAACAAAGTACAACAAACTCGGTGGCTTATAACTACAGAAATTTATTCACTTACAGTTCTGTAGTCTGGAAATCCAAATTCAGGATGTTCGCAGAGTCACGCGCTCTCTGAAAGCTCTAGGGGAGTATCCTTCCTTACCTCTTCTAACTTTTGATGGTATCAAGCATTCCTGGGCTTGTGGCAGCATCACTCCAATCTCTGCCTCTGTCTGCACATGGCCGTCTTTCTTCTGTGTCTGTATCTTTATGTGTCTCTTTTCCTTTTCTTATAAGGAATACCAGTTAGATTGGATTAGGGCACATCCTGCTTCAGTGTGACTTCATGTTAACTAGTTACATCTGCAAAAATGCTATTTCCAAATAAGGTACCATTCACAGGTATTGGGGATTAAGACTTTATTTTTGGGGAGGCATAAATCAACACATAACAGCAGTGCACTGATCTTTAACCAACCAACCTATTGTCAACCGCACACCTGGTCTGCCTCCTCCTGCACTTGGTGCTGAACTGACCCAGTGCTCCACAGGATAAATCAATGCCCTCCCTCCTGGTGTCCCCCTCTGCAGTCTCCTGAGTTGTAGTTGATTGCATTTTGCCTTTCCAGTTATTACTCCTCCATCTGCCTTCAGTCTTCCAGAAACCTTTGAAATTGCCTGTCTGCTTGTGTTTCCTCTTCCATTCCCTCTGCTTGTGTTTCCTCTTCCATTCCTTCTGTTCTTGGGTTTTAGAACTTCTATTTCTTTTATTGCCATTTTAGAGAAATTTGGAATGGAGACAGTAGAAACATTATAGGTCAATTCATCAAATTTAATTAGAACCCCCCCCCCATATTATTCTAGAAAAATGAAGGAAATTAATATTTTTAAATTATCTTCCATATGGGAGGAAATTCATTAGTTTCTTTCATAATTATCTCATCCAAATACTTATAGGAGCCTTCAGAATAAGTATTGTGTCCACCATTTTATATATAAAGAAACTGAAAATCAAGGTTCTTCAGAAACCTGCCCAAGGTTCCACAATTAGTAAATGGGAAAGCCAAAATTCAAACTCTGATGGCCTTATTCTAAAATTGATACTCTTTGCATAACATCACATCACCTTGAACATGCTTTGGCTTCCATTTTATCTGATGGGAATCTCAAACATCCTTTGAGTTGGGTAAGTCTGACGTTTTTACTACTACCTCTTGAGGGATGAGGAAGCCGAGGCTAAGGAAGTTAAATAACATTTTCCAATACATAAAATAGTTCAGTGTAAAGCCAGAGCTACAAGCAAGCTCTCTTCACTCTGGATCTGGTGGTCTTTCTCTGACAATACTCTAATCTTAGGTTTGAGGGAAACAAATAAAATGACCTTGTCAGGTTTTTCAAAAAAATTTGTGCTAAAACTCAAAGACAGGCTTACTTATCCTAAATAAATAGCCAAGGTAAGTACATATCAAATGAAGTTAGAATACAAAATATGTTGGCTTTTAAAGAATGGACATGCGATGGACGTCTTCTTTAGGGAGCAGAGTTATGCAGCAGAAGCACCAGACACCTGTGGAACCCAACACCATCCATTAGACAAGCCCTGGCCTAAAACCACCCTGCTGTCAGTGACGTGAAATCTCAAAGGACATCTTGACACTTTCCCTGGTAGAGTTGCGTGTGGGTGTAGGCAGCACACCAGCTCATTTTCAGTTAACCTGATGGTGGGGGAGCCCTGTGCAGCAAGCAGGGAGGCCTCCATCATTACCCTTCTCACCGCAGACGCTGTCACCCCTAATGGGGAAATGATCAGCTCCTTCCTTCCCTCATCTCTTCTGGTTAGAATCATGGGTGCCCTTCCTACTGGGGATCAGGCTCCTTGTGTTCCTGAGCCTGGCCTGACTAGGGTGGAAGTTTATCAGCAGGAGGAGAGGGGCCTGGAGTTAGTCTCGCTGCCAGAGCCCTGGTGTTACCTGTACTTCCGGTAAAACCTAAGACTTGCCTGGCTCTGTTGGTGCATTCAGAAGGGTGAGGGTTCTTCAGTCCACTATGGGACCAGAGCTCTGAACTTCACCCTCCTGGACTTGTTGCTGGGTGCTGCCAAGTTGATTCTAACTCATAGTGACCCTGTATGACAGAGTAGAACTGCTCCACAGGGTTTTCTAGGCTGTAATCTCCCATAGAGCCACTGGGTCGATCGAGTCACCAACCTTTCAGTTAGTATCCGAGTGTGTAACTGTTGTGCCGCCGCCAGGGCTCCCTGGACTTAGGCAGCCCTACCCCAGGGGACTGAGGCCTCCCCCCCTTTTCCAGACCTCAGCTGAGTCCTGCTGTGACTTTCTTCCTAGTCTGACATACTTTGGGCATGTCAACAGGAGGGATTAATCACTAGAGGAGGATACTGGGCCAGTGAAGGCAAAGAAGACACTTGATGAGATGGATTGGCACAATATCTGCAAAGACAAACTTGAACATGTCGGCAATAGTGAGGATGACACAAGACCGGGCAATGTTTCACTCTGTTGTACATAAGGTTGCCATGAGTCGGAGTCAACCTGACAGCAACTATGTATTGATCTCTATATAGTTTGACTTATAACTTGTCAATATTTGGATGCATGGTATACAGTCTTTCATTTGCACTCTTACCTCAGACCCCAGAAAGGTTAGAGGCAGGCCTGGGCTCTGTCCTTTTCCCGTCCGATACTGACTTCCTCATCACCAATTGCTCATGCTCCTGAGAGGCCATCTGTCTCATACCCGAGTTAAAATAAAGTGAGACATCCTCTTCAGCATCTCTGGAGGTAGGGTGAAGCAAACTGCATTCAGAGAAGCGAGAATATTCTAATAAAAATAACAGGGACTTTGGAAACCACCAAACCTGCACTCAAATCTCAGCTCAGCTAGCAAGTAATCTGACTTCTCCAAGCCCCAATTTCCTTTCTATATATGAGAACGCATTCTCTACCTTAAGGGTTGGTAAGGATTAAACAAAACGTGTGAACCAAGTGCTTCAGTGCCGTAATGAACACTTGGTAAACAAGCTTCACTCCTGGTAATTCTGGAAGATCTCATTCTTCCAGAACAGGATCCACCCCTCTAACTCTTGGTTTTTCCAGCATGTTGCGTGGAAAAGACGTTTGCAACTGGAACCTGAATCCGCTCCAAGAGCAATCCTCCACTGGGGCCCTCCCGCCCATTCTCTAACACCACTTCTCACTCCCAGGTTTAATCTTCTCGTCAGCTTTGGGATCTTGCTTTCCCAGCCATGTGTGTGCACTGTGTCCATTCGCTTCCATATTGTTCAGGTGATGATCCAGAATTTTACCTTTGCATTTAGTCTGTCTTCCCTTTGCCATGAGCTTTCCCCATAAGCCGTTCTGGAATGTGTATCCTAACATTTCCAGCTTGACCTTCCCTCCTCCCAGGCTCTGGCTCTCAGGTGGGGGTGGGTGTGGACAGCATCCATGGTTCAGTTAGCAATGATGTGCCCTGTCTCCTCAGCAAACAGGAGGCTGATGGCGGAGCAGTCACCTTCAGGCAGAAAACTGAGGGTGAGGGATAAAGTCCTTTGTAGGGCTGAGAAGAAGTAAGAACTTTATGCCAAGAAAACTGCCAGAAAGCTAGTCTATAAAACCTCCAAGTGTTGATTATATTTTCTATAGGTTTCTTGGCAAAGTTGAATTTTTAAAAATCCCACATTGTTTTAGCTGAAAGAGAATAAACTTTTGCCAACAAACAGATAACTAAGCTCTCAGGTGGAACCTGGCTGAGTATGTGTGTTGTTAGTTGTCATTGAGTCAGCCCTGACTCATGCCGACCCCACGTACAGCAGAATGAAACATTTCCCGGTCCTGCACAATCTTCATGATCATTGGTATGCTTGAGTCCATGGTTGCAGCTACTGCGTATTTTGAGTGCCTTCCAACCTAGGGGGCTCATCTTCCAGCATCATATCAGACAATGTTCTATTGTGATCCATAGGGTTTTCATTGGAAAATTTTTGAAAGTAGATCACCAAGTCTTTCTTCCTAGTCTGTCTTAGTCTGGTGCTCTCCTGAAATCTGTCCACCATGAGTAACTTTCTGGTATCTGAAATACTGGTTGCATAGCTTCCAGCATCATAGCAACATGCAAGCCACCACAGTATGACAAACTGACAGATGGTTGGTGGTGAGTATGCATAGAGGTTACATAGAGAGGTGAAAATTTGGCAGAGAGAGAGTCTAGAATGGCTGGAATTACTATGACCTTCCCACTAGGAAATTCTCTCACCAGACTGTGGCTTAAAAATGACACACCATATACCTACCCAGCTTCCCAAGTGGAGATAATTCTTACCTCTGCCTATTCCCTGCCTTCTAGAATCACTAAGTCCTATACTTCCATCTCCTTAATATTTCTCAGCTCCATCCACTTCTCTTCATCTCCACTGCCACTATCCTTCTCAGACCACCACTACAGTCTCCTAACTTCCCCTGCTGCCTTCACTCCATTCTCCAGACATTACCGGAAAGGACCTATCATAATTCCAGGGTATAAGGAGAATGTGTGCATGGTGATCTCCAGGGGCTTGGCTTGGTCAGAAGGAATCCCAGTGCTGGAGAAAGACAGGAGGACTGTGTTCAGGGACTTCTCAGAACACAGGGGTCAGAGAATGGCCAGGCAACCTAGGGGCTCCCAACAATATCAGGAGCCAGTGAGATGGGCTTCAAGTTGCAAACTAGAAGAAACAAATAGCATCTGAAATGGCTGGACCTTCTGGATGTCTTAGAATCACACTTTGACAACCAATGATTTTTAGCTTAAACACTTCTGTGACCTGGGAAGCAGGTCTTGAGACAACAGGTAGTTTATTTGGGAAACAATGTCAGGAGTAGGAGTGAGGGACTAGAGGAGAGGGACAGACACTCATTTCAAGGATGTGTTGTAGAGTTGGCCACCACCACAGAAGACTGGTGCTTGATCCCCAACCTAGGGACAATAAAAACTCATACCTGGGTGATAGAGTCTACCCAGAGGCTCCTCAGAAGAAAGGCCTGGTGATCTACTTCCAAAAAAAAAAAAAAAATCAGCCATTGAAAACCCTATGGAGTGCAGTTCTACTCGCACATGAGTTGCCATGAGTTGGGATCGACTTAATGGAAACTGGGCATATATCTGGAGCCCTGGTGGAACAGTGGTTAAGAGCTAAGGCAGCTAACCGAAAGGTTGGCAGTTCGAATCCATCAGCTGCTCCTTGGAAACCCTATGGGATGGGTTTACTCTGACCTATAGGGTTGCTATGAGTCAGAATCAACTCGATGGCTGCGGGTTTGTTTTTTTTTTTTTGGGGGGGTACACATCTACACACATACATACACATATATAGCCGCTATATACACACTCACACTAACTCACTCCTTCAGGAGATAGGAGGGCCTCGCTCACGTAAAGCTGTGCAGATAACCCTGTTGAATGTTGGTCTCCCCTCAGCCCCCCATCCAGCCAAGTCTCCACTAATGTTGATCTGAAAGGTAATTTTCTTGTCAACTGTATAATTAATGGGCTGCACACTACAGTGGCCCGCTGTTACTCTGCTTCTCAAAGATATATTTCAAACTGAATAGCTGTTTAACTAGTCCCTAGGCAGACACATTACCCTCAGGTGCTTCTGTCAGTCAGCATTTTCACACATGGCGCCTGAAGTAGGCAGAATCAATTTGGGTATCTGCTCTGGGAAAGTGAATGCAGCCACGAATTAGACATTCTTGGAATTTCAGAACTTGTTGCCTATTAGCTCTGAATGGCGCCAATTGCCCTTGCAAGCTCCTTGGCTCTGCATGCCGGGGAGTTGGCAGGGTCTGCCACTTTTAATAAAGCAGGAAGAGGGCTTCTGTGGTGGCTTTCAGATAATGTCTTGTGTGGTATGCGCGCCTGTTGTTCCTTGGCAATCAGAGAGTTTATTTTGCTGCTCCCTTCACTAAGGTTCAAAGCAGCAGTTTTACAAGAGAATTTTTAAGCTACTGACAACACCGGGAATGTGAGAATGAAGAAGGTATGCATTTATTCAAAACCCAAATCCCATACATGGAGGGGTGTTTCAGAGGGGCCTTTTAGGGAGTGAGAATTTTACCAGATGCTTGTTATTGTTGTTGCTGTTGTCAGGTGTCGTAGGGTCTACTCCCACTCAGCTGCCCCGTGCGACAGAGTAGAACTAACCCATAGGGCTTTCTTGGTTGTAATCTTTATGGAAGCAGATCATCAGGTCTTTCTTCCACAGAGCCACAGGGTAGGTTGAAACCACCAAGTTATAAAAGGACTTGGAAGAAATGGTAAAGACTTGGAACCAACCACCTCCATCTACCTGGCCTCTTGTCCTGTCCAACACTGGTTGAAGGGGCAAACACACTAGTAGAAACATTGTTGGTGCCCAGTCCCTGTCCTCTTGGCCTCCCCGGAGGTCACCTGAAGAGGTCCCATATATGCCAGTGTCTTCTCTGCCTGAGGGGATTCTCTTTCCTCAAAAGTGTGCTCAGCTCCTGTGCTCAGGGGCAGGCTGGAGGCTAACCCCCAAGAAAGTACTCTCAACCTATGAGCAATAGAAGTTGGTGAATAAATACTCAAGCTTCCTCACCCCTCAGTGGGATAGTCATGAGGTGAATCCACATGGTTTTTCAAAGGGTTCGAGTGGAACTGGTCCCCAGTTGTCCAGAGTAGTAAGACACTGACTGACATGTCCATTTTGCCTATAAGAAAGTAAAGCCTCTGGAAGGGTAATGGTCTCTCTTCTGTATTGCACTGGCACAGAGTAGGTAGCCTCACCTCAGTCCTCTTGGCTCACCATTTACTCCAGCCATTGCTGCAAGAATAAGCTTCACACAGGTGTGGTCTGACTATCCTTTGCCTCACCTGCACCATAAATCTCTCTTTTTCTACCTCAGACCTTCTCAGAGGCCACAGAGTGGATTGCGTGAGGGCACCTGTCAGCCTCTAACATGCACAGACTCCAAATGCGAGGAAGTTATTGCCCATGGGCCAGCACTTGTGGATGGGAGGCAGAAGCCATCGGTGGTCAATGTTCCCCTTTTTGTCCCACTGTGGACATTCCACATGGTAAGAGGGCTCCAGAAGGCTCAAGCCCCAGGTGCTCTCTGAAGTGACCAGCTCAAAAACATACTCCTGTGTATAGATTCCCTCCTTTTTTGATTCTTACCAGTCCTCTACTCTTGCTCCTCAAAATTGCTTTAAAAAACTACCTGGACACAAGTCTTTGTCCTGGGTTCTGCTCCCTAGGGAAGTACAGGCTACTGCATTTGGTACCAGAAGAGTCCCTAGAAAGTAGGTCTCTAACTAATCAGACAGCAGCCTAGATCCCACTGCTGGGGTGGGAAGGGTGGTGATGGCCCCTGGCCTGCAGCAGCCTCATGATGACTAGGACTCACTGAAGGTGGATGAAGTGCGGTAGAAGGCAAAACATTGGCTTACCTCAAGCAGTGGCACTAGAAGGATATCTTAGTCTCCTAGTGCTGCTGTAACAGAAATACCACAAGTGGATGGCTTTAACTAGCAGAAATTTATTTTCTCACAGTTTAGGAGGCTAGAAGTCTGAATTCAGGGCACCAGCTCTAGGGGAATGCTTTTTCTGTCTTCTCCGGGTGAAAACCCTTGAATCAGCTTCTCTAGCATTCATCTTGTGTTACTTGGAGATTTTCATGAGAGGTGTATTCTACCCCCACCACCACACCCATTTTGTGCTTGCTTACTTCTGTGCCTAATTTGCTCTTTTTATATCTCAAAGGTGATTAGGTTAAGACATACCCTACACTGACAAATGGCTTCATTAACATAACAAAGGAAACCCCATTCCCAAATGGGATTACATCAACAGGCAGGGGTTAGGATTGATAACACATATTTTTAGGGAACACAGTTTGTGGCAAGTGGTCATTAAAAAGATTCTGGAGTAACTGGTCTAGCCCCTCAGGAGCAAGGGAAAATGAAGAAAACTAAAGACACGAGGGAAAGATTAGTCCAAAGGACTAATAGACCACAACTACCAGGGCCTCCACCAGACTGAGTCCAGTACAACTAGATGGTGCCCAGCTACCACCACTGACTGCTCTGACAGGGATCACAACAGACAGTCCTGGACAGAGCTAGAGACAAACGTAGAACAAAATTCTAACTCAAAAAAAGATCAGACTTACTGGCCTGACAGAGACTGAAGAAACCCTGAGAGTACGGCCCCCAGAAACCTTTTTAGCTCAGTAATGAAGTCACTCCTGAGATTCACCTTTTAGCCAAAGATTAGACAGGCCCATAGGACAAAATAAGACTAAAGGGGCACACCGGCCCAGGGGCAAGGACGAGAAGGCAGGAGGGGCCAGGGAAGCTTGTTAATAGGGAACCGAATGTTGAGAAGGGAGAGTGTTGACATGTTGTGCGGATGTTAACCAGTGTCATAAAACAATATGTGTACTAACTGTTTAATGAGAAGCTAGTTTGTTCTGTAAACCTTCATCTAACGTACAATTTTAAAAAAAGATTCTTTAGTAGGCAGGCTTCTGCTAACAGCTTTAGAAGCTTTGAATAAATAAAATGGAAGACTCAGGTCAGTCAATCGTCAACTCAAAGAAAAAAGCAGAAGGCCCCCAGGGCAGAAACTAAAGAAACCGTCATCTCTCTTAGCTGCCGGTCTGAGAACCCAGAAAGTCAGATTCCTCCAAATGTCAGGCTGGCAGAAGCACTTATCCACCCACCCTCTACCCCCATTGCTAGAGGAGAGCAACTTCCTGTGACCTGGAGGTTTGCAAAAAGCTCACATGAAGAAATCACTTTGCAAGATGATATTTATTTGCCCCAGGATTCATCCCTGCATCCCTGTCCCTGCATTCTGCATTCCCTCATTGCCTCTGGGCCAATAGCTAGGGTCAGGCTACAGCACAACCCACACCCACAGCTCTGGAAGGAAATCGCATACTCAGCCAAAGAATTACAAATCATGTTGAGGCCTAGGCTGGAACTGGCCCAATGTCACTTCTGACATATTCTGTTGGTGAAAGCAAATCACAAAGTACCCCAGATTCGAGGGATGGGGGAATATACTGCACCTACTGATTGAGGAGCTGCAAAGTCACATCACAGAGGACCATTTTTGCAAATATTCTACCATATTTCCCTTCCGTGTTTCACTTTTCCCAGACCTCTACTCCTCTCCCCTGCCATCACTTTCCCAGACTGCCTGCACACAACCTTTGTCTCGGCCTCTGCTTTCTTTTTTTTTTTTTTTTTTTTT
>NW_004444013.1:3669453-3672516 GCF_000243295.1 Trichechus manatus latirostris
GGTGTTCGGCTGAGTTCTTTATCTCTTCATTTGATGTTCTAGGGTTTCAGGATTGTTGATTCTCTGTTTGGCTTAGTTTTTTGGATCTTTGTTGTGGAGGGACGGCGTGGTGCTTCTGCCTAGACCGCCATCTTGCCGGAGACCTCGGCCTCTGCTTTCTTGAGAGAATTGAGTCCAAGATAGTAGGCATTTGAAAAAATGGTCATTTTTATATTTCAATAAAATTCTGAGTTAAGTCCATTTGTTGTCTGATAATAATGGCTTGGTACAGAGAGAAGTTCAAAATATTGAAACCGGACCTGAGTAATATATATGGACTTGAAGCTTTACTGGGAAATTAAAAATGCAAATGAAAGATGTTGGGGCCTGGGTGGGAATGAGTCACCAATATTTGTAACCATGGAAAGCTATATTAATCTTTGAGGTTACTTGGATTCTCAGTAATCTAGAAGACTGAGGTAGATAAGATTTACAGCAGCAAATCCTGTTGACAGCACCCTTTCCACTCTCCAACCCTCAAAAAGTCCATTATCTAGCCATTTATCACCACTTCCAAAGCTACTACTGTGGTACCAGCCACCATCATTTCTCTCTGGATTATCAGTCTGCTAACTGGTCTCCCTCCTTCAACCCTTGTTCCCCTTCAGTCTATTCTCAACCCAGAAGTCAGAGGGATCCTGGTAAAACACTAATCAGATCATCAAATTTCTCTGTTTACAATCCTCCCAATCATTCCGTTTTGTTCAGAATAAAAGCCAATCAATAAGAGCTTTCAAGGCCCAACACAATCCGGCCAGTTACCTCTCTCCTATGCTTTTTCCCTTGTTTGCTCCAGTCCCTCTGGCCTCCTCGCTGTTCCTCCAGTGCATTAGACATGCTCATGTCTTAGCGTCTTACTGCTCACTCCTCCTGGAATGCTCTCCCCCTAGATATCTATCTGGATTGCTCTGTGGGGCCACTACCTTTACAACTCCTTGGGTATCATCTACATTATAGCATGGACACATGTCACGCTAGAGATCAGTTGGCCAACCCCCCATCATGTTAAAGTTGGGAACACTGAGGAACAGAAAGGACTTCCCCAGGGTCTTACAACTGATTGGTGGCTGGCGAAGAAACCCTATTCCATAGACTCTCCATTTTGAGAGGTGGTTAGAGATGTGTCCAAGAATAATTTTGTTAAGAGGAAGAGAGTTTTGGCAAATGATCATCCAGAAAACATCGTCATCCATGTTTCCAGACATAGCATGAAGTGAGTCTATTTGAACTGTGATGAGGGGAATGATGGCTATGTATATATTTAATGTCTATGTATTTAGTCCTGCCCAGCTGTCAGAGTGTCATACTATGATGTCTTGCATGTTGCTCTGTTGCTGGAAGCTATGTCACCACCATTTCAACCATCTGCAAGGTCACCCATGGTGGACAGGTTTCAGCAGAGCGTCTAGGCTAAGACAGAATAGGAAGAAAGGCCTGGTGATCTACTTCTGAAAATTAGTCAAAGAAAACCTTATGGATCACAAGAGAATACTGTCAGATATAGTGCTGGAAGATGAGCTCCCTATGTTGGAAAGCACTCAAAATACACAGAGGCCGCAACAATGCACTCGAGCATACCAACAATCGTGAAATGGTGCAGGACTTGGCAACGTTTCTTTTGATGAGTCGCTGTGAGTTGGAGCCAGCTCAAAGGCAACTAACAACAACAGTGTGGGAAGTGGGGCTGGAAGCCTCAGCATCCCCTTGTCACCCTCTGTCAACAGTGGAGCTCAGCAGTCGCAATCCCCATGTGAAATGACTGGAGAGAGATGCCGATCCCAGCCGTGTACTTTGTAACTGTCTCATATTCAATACTCCCTGGCAGGTGCTGAAAATGACTCATTCCTCCTACTTCTCTGAAAATGTCCCTTTCATGTTTCATAAACAACAGTTTTGCTGTGCCATTGTCTCTGTTAGTTATTTTCATAATTCATAATTATCTTCGTTCTTAAAATGTAGACGTACATTTAAAAGCATGATCCAATCGTGCTTGATTGCCGCCACATTGTGTTCAAAGTAATTACCATTCATTTGGCTTTTGAGGCTGTTGAATGAATTTTCCACATGAGATTCCTTAATTTGTACATATTTTATTGCTATAAAATAGGTATTGGCAAGCTGCCTAAACCGTAGCTAAGGCCTTTAATTCCTATCACTATGTGATAAAACAAATTGAGTGCAAACCGAGAGGCTTACGAGAGAACACTTGAAATGAATTCGACTCGTTTTTCTAAACCAAGTTTCCCCAGGTGTACGACACAGGTAAGATTAAGGTAGCTTAATTCAAGCTGAGAGCTCAGAATTGTTTCAGAGTTCGTATAAAAATGATAATGGCCCTCCATGATGGCAAACCTCTCTCCTCCCATGATCTGTTATTCCTCGGGGAAAGAATGTTTGGAGAGAGAAGGTTATTAACATTTTCCATGCATAGTAAGAGAAATCAAGTATGCATGAAACAGAGCCCGGGGTTTCTTGGTCACGCTCTGCCAAGCAAGGAGGCCTTTGGAAATCCTTTTATTTCTCTGAACCCAGTGTCCTCAATTGTAAAATTAAGGGATTAGAAGAAATGATTCTTAAATTTCATTTTAATTTGTCATTCCGAGGTGATCAGCATACTGGATTTACCCAGGAGCTTTTTACTGAGACTTTCTCTTGTTGCTGTTGTTGGGTGTTGTCAAGTCATCTTTGACTCATAGTGACCCCATGTGACAGGGTAGAACTTCCCCACAGGGTTTTCTTTGCTGTAATCTTTATGGGAGCAGATTGCCAGGTCTTTCTCCCATGCAGCTGCTGGTTGGATTTGAACCAGCAACCTTTCAGTTAGCAACCAAGCACTTAACGGTTGTGCCACCAGGGCTCCTCAGGGCTTTCTGTAGGTTTTTTCAAAATTACATCTATCCTGTTTCCTATCCTAACTGTATTCTAAAATCAGTAAGTGAGATGATAAGAGATTAAGTTGTAGGGACTCCGGCAAGATGGCGGTCTAGGCAGAAGCACCACGCCGTCCCTCCACAACAAAGATCC
>NW_004444013.1:3679962-3714333 GCF_000243295.1 Trichechus manatus latirostris
AAAAAAAAAAAAAAAAAGAGATTAAGTTGTAAAAAGGACTCAAGAGTTGGATCAGATGACCTTGAACGTCTCTTCTAATCCAGAAAGTCTTTAACTCCATGTGGTCAATGGAATCTCTTCTTGGCTTCTTCAGATGTGTTTCCTACTGCTTTCCAACCCAAATCCTTTCCCCCAGCTCTGGGCCTTCAGCAAAACAACACATTGTGTGTCCACACTTGTGCATTTACAGTCTTTGAAATGCCCCCCAGCTTTTCTCTGCCTTTTAAGAGCTTACCCTGTTACCCAGGAGCCTGGGTGGTACAAGAAGTTTGCACTCAGCTGCTAACTGAAAGGTGCTGGTGTGAACCCACACAGCGACTCCACAGAAGAAAGGCCTGGCGATCTGCATCCATAAAGGGTAGAGCCAAGAAAATCTCATGTAGCAGCACATTTTTTTACCCAGATTTATGGTAATTGGTATGACTTCCATGGAGCCATTTCCAATGACCCCAGCCCACAGTGACCATGTCTAACTAAAGCACATTTGTTCTGAGTTCCATAGTATCCCATATTGTTTTCAAGTGTTTAGTATGTATTTTGCTTTTCTCCAATTGTATATTATTTGAAAAAAGAGTTGGTGTCATTTTCTTTGGTTTCACACATAGTGACAAGCATAGCTGGTATTGATAAGCGCCAACATTAATTTTTTTATTCATTCATTTCTCAAACATTTAACTGATGCATTTATTTTCCCCCTCTGGATCCTAGAATTTACTAGTCTGGTCTCTTCCATAGAAGGCACCCACTATTCCCCTTTGGCATTCTCTCCCCCAACATTTCTTTGGTACAGGCACATGATTCTTCTACCAGATTATTTCTAAAATGAGCGCATCTTGTAAGATAAAAGGTAGTGCAGGCCACATCCCAGGGAAACTCCCTTTACATTGGATCAGGGATGTGGTCTTAGTAAGGGTGTTACAATCCCACCCTGGCCCTCTTTAGCATAAAATTACAATAACAAAATGGAGGACAACCACACAATACTGGGAATTATGGCGCCGCCAAATTGATACACACATTTTGGGGGGGACATAATTCAACCCATGACAGGAAGAAATCCAAAGTAATTCCAAAATTACATTTGCAAAGGCATAAGATCTTTCTAGATATGGTTGTCCCTGGTATTCATGCACACACAAGTTTCCTCACAGTAAATTGGTCTGGTTTCTCAGTTACAGACAACAGAATCCACTCTGGCAATTTCAAGCAGAAAGAGATTAAAAAGGGCATTAACTAGCTCACAGAGACATTGAAAGAGGTAAAGAGATAGACTCTAAGTCAAGTTTCTAGGACTGACTCCTAGAACCACAGCACAGATCTGACCTGCTGAGGGAGCTGTAGCCTAGTTGTGTCCCAGATCCCATGACCTCTGCTGAATTAGGATGCTGCCAATTCGGGAAGTCACTGCCACCACTGTCGGCCCTAGACCCATTACTGCTGTAATCATGAAGCTGGAGCAGTTGCTGTTGGCCCCAAAAGGAAAAACTATCTCCACCATTGTGCCAAACGCCCATGCTCAGCATCCTTGTAACGATGTTCCTATCCTCCTCACATGTCTCCTGTGAACATTCACTTAGTAGAACCTGGGTCTCATGAAGAAACCTAGCTGCAAGAGAGTCTGGAAATTTAGTAATTACTTTCTAGTCTTTAGAGTTCAGGAAGGCCTTCTAAGGGTCAGAGTGGATATTGAGTCAGCCAGTATGGAGTATCAGCCACACCAGGTGATCTTTCTCTTGATTTTTTTTTTTTTTTAATGTCAATCAACTTCATCCTAACTATCTTTCCAGACTAAAGATCATTCTCCATGGCAGTGATGCCCAAAGATAATTGTTCTCTTTAGTGTTCCTTATACCCCAGTAACAGGTTAGCTTCTTCCTCCATCTTTGACTAGCTCCAAACACGACTGAGTATCCATGTCAATCTTCCAGCATTTGTTTGCAGCCTGCTGCTGTTCTCATAGGTTGGTATCTTTCTCATTGTAGTAGTTGCCTTTTTAAAATCAGATCTCCTCTGATTATTACCTGTGCAAGCATACTAATTTTATAGATACCTCTTCCTTTCTTTCTCATGGAAGTTGATTGAATTCTGATCCTTTATTTATTGGGCAACTATTTATTCAGGAACTACCCTGAGCTGTATACTGGAGTCATTTTACATATTAAACACTGGGGTAAGACAATAAGTAAGAGAAACCTGCTCCCTGTCCTCGTGGAGCTTTCAGTCTAGTGGAGAAGACAGGAATGAAAAGTAAGTAAAACAAGGATAAATCCTGATAGTGCTGTGAAAGGAATGGAGTGGGAACATAGAATTCCAGGGAATACAGGGAAATGCTCTCAGGGATGGCGTCATTCCAGCTGACGGCCTGAAGACTGAGAAAGGCCAGTCGTGCAAGAGTAGAACTAAGTCCATCCAAGTCAAGAGATGAGCATTTGCAAAGGCCTGAGTTGGGAGAGATGGGAGTGTTGGAGAAATGGGAAGGTGGCTGGGGTGAATGAAGCAAATAAGTGTCAGGAGAAAAACAAATGAGTTTCTCAGATGCCCTGCTTTTACACAGACTAAGCTTGCATCAGGCATCCAGACAGTGAAAGTCATTTGTCACTGCTAGAGCTTCTCACTGAGGTAGGTTTTGCTTCTTCCATTTTGTGGTTTGAACACTAGTAAATTCCTGAAATAGTATAGTATTGATTCATTTTTACCAGTTGCCATTGAATCGCTTCTGACTTATAGTGACCCTATGTGTGTCTGAAGAGAACTGTGCTCCATAGTGTTTTCAACGGCAAATTTTTTCAGACATAGATTGCCAGGCCTTTCTTCCAAGGCATCTCTGGATGGACTAACTTTTGGTTAGCAGCTGAGGGCATTAACCATTTGTACCACTCAGAGACTTATTGTCAGTGAGTCTGCACTTTTGCTTCTGTGGATTTTTACCCTAGTATGTATTTCTGATTTGACTGCATCTTTAAATAAAGTATTCTTTTCCACTGATGTCTTTCGACCATGAATTTTACCCCCAAAAGCCTGGGATATCGTAAGGTACTGTTTACCACTTTGTGTTATAATCTTAAAATCATGTTGCTTATTGTCATGCCCTAGATGTTGGCTTATAGATTCAAGATAGTTTTTCTTTCATAGCAGAATGTCTTGCAGCTGATGCGTTCTGTAAAACAATGCTTCCCCAGCCTTCTTCTGTAACACAGACAGGACCATGGAGAAGCTTTATGTGCTTGATGTATACTCAGAATTTGATGATATACCCCAAATGTGTGGAAATAAAAAGAAAACAGTCCCCAAATTCTAGATTGCATGCTGATATTCACAAACACATACCTTAGCAGTAAGTAATGAAATCAGTCAAAGCTGCAAAAAATTATTGTTTTAATGATGAAGTAAATACGTATGGCTAATCTAATTTTTAAAATTTATTTTAAATATGAATCATAATTTTGTCTAGGCTTATATTTCTGTCAAAAATTTGGTCAAATATTTTCTATTGGAAGTAAGGGAAAGCAGGCCATATTTTATTGTTAAATTGTATAATTGAATGATATTGAGCACATCTTTCATATACATTTATTATTTGCCTTATAAATGACTTTGATTTGGACTCAAATCAAATCTTCACTGTTCTGTAGTTGCTAATAAAAATGTTTATGGCATCAACCTCACTCACATGGAAGTAGAGGCAGATGCTGACATTCTTTATCTAGCCTTGTCCTCTCTCTTATTAAAATTTATTCCTGAGGAGAATGGATAAGAGAAGAAAAATACCTGTAAAATCACAGCCCACGGGCATGGCAACAACTTGTAGTGCACAATTCCCATGAGCACTTGAACAGCTGCTCACAAGAAGCAGTGCTGGAGACCTCTTGGGCCAGGGGTTTGGACAAATCAGCATGCCAGCTATAAGCACTGCCCCTTTATCACCCAGGGGTGGTGCAAAGGGTTAATGAATGCACTCAGCTGCTAACTGGAAGGTTGAATGTTTAAGTCCACCCAGAGGCTCCTCAGAAGAAAGGCCTGGTGATCTACTTCTGAAAATCATCCATTGAAAACCCAATGGAGCACAGTTCTACTCTGACACACATGGGCTTACCATAAGTCAGAGCTGACTTGACGGCAACTGGTTGGTAAGTATTAAAAAAAATTCAAGTGACTGGGAATTTTGTTATTATGAATCCAGTCTAATTTTAAATTTAACCATTCCTAAGTCTCAGTAGTTTAAGTACGATCAATAAGAATCTGCTTGTAAAACACCACACAGTGATAATAATGGAGATACATTGTAATGAAACTGTTAGAAACAGTTGAACCCCTCTATGGCGCAGGTATTGTGGCTTGTATTATTCCTGACCTGATTCCCTCTTTTGCCCGCAACCTTAGAAGAAAACCAAATCTCCATGGACATGCCAATGTGAATTTTGACAACCAGTGGAGAGAGCTCTAGCTCTGGCCTTTATGAGCTGCCAGTCTTAGTAAAACAAAAGGGGGCCATTTTAATTTAGGAGAAACTGCTGCAAATGTTGAAAAAGGCATTTCTTACAGTGCTTAGTGAAACTCAGCACCGATATATCAGAGGTCATAAGTATTCTTTGGCCTTATCCCAACTGTAAATAACTCATTTGTAATTATTCAATGTCCATTAGATTGTAAATAACTTGCTAACCAGTTATGGTTACCAGTTGCTGCCAAGTCGATTCCAATTTATGGTGACCCCATGTGTGTCAGAGTAGAGCTGTGCTACATAGGGTGTTCTATGTCTGTGATCTTTTGAAAGTAGATCATCAGGCCTTTCTTCTGAGGCACCTATGGGTAGGTTTGAACTGCCAGCCTTTCAGTAGTAGCTGAGTGCGTAACCATTTGCGCCACCCAGTGCTCCAACATGCTAACAGTGGCGTCTGTTGTGCTCGCCATGTTTAACTTGCTATCGCAAAATCTCAAACATACATAGAAGTAGAAAGAATGACAATGAATCTTGTCTTAGTTTCCTAGTGCTACTGTAACACAAATACCACAAGTAGGTGGCGTTAAAGAACAGAAATTTATTTTCCCAATTCTGGAGGCTAAACGTCCAAATCAAGGTCTTGGCCATCTTGATCACTTCTGTAGGCCTCTCTCCTAGTTCTAGTGTCTACCAGCAATTCTCTGGGTTCCTTTGCTTGTCAATGATCCTCACGTGGTGTCTGCTTTGCTCTGTCTGTTTGTGTCTCTGTGTCTATGCAGCTCTTTATGTAACTCAGAAGTGATTAAGTTTAGGACCCACCCTGGTAGTGTAGTGGTTAAAAGCTACGGCTGCTAACCAAAAGGTACGTAGTTCGAATTCACCAGGCATTCCTTGGAAACTTTATGGGGCAGTTCTACTCTGTCCTATAGGGTCACTATGAGTCAGAATCTACTTGATAATAAGGTTTTTTTTTTTTTTTCTCTATACTGGTTTGACATCAGACCACATTATGTTACATTACATTATGAAAAGTGATTGCGTTATATTACAGTAGATGTAAAGTGTTTACATTACATTGCATACACAGGTATAGGGATTATGATTCCAATGCATACTTTGGGGGAACATAATTCTATCCATAACAATCAATGTTCAAGAATGATCAATTTATGGTCAATTTTTTTTCATCTATACTGCCCTCCCCAGATAACCATTAATGTTTCAGTATGTGTTTCTAAAATAAAAGGATTTTTAAAGATACATACCAACAATGCATTATTGCATCTTATAAAATTAACAATAAACCAAAAAAACCAAACCCACTGCTGTCGGGTCGATTCCAACTCATAGTGACACTATATGACAGAGTAAAACTGCCCCATAGGGTTTCCAAGGCTGTAATCTTTATGGAAGCAGACTACCACATCTTTCTCCCATGAAGTGGCTGCTGGGTTCGAACCGCCAACCTTTTGGTTAGCAGTCAAGTGCTTTAACCACTGCACAACCAGGGCTCCTTAAAATTAACAGTAGTTCCTTAACATTATCAAATATCTATTCAGTTTAGAAATTTTCCCAATTGTCTCATAAATATTTTTTTAAAGACTTGGTCTGTCTGACTAGGATTCACTCAAGGACCACGCATTTCATGTGATCGATGTCTCTTCAATGATTTTTAATCTATAGGTTCCCTTTCGTCTTAGTTACCTAGTGCTTCCCATAACAAAAAACACAAGTGGGTGACGTTAAAGAACAGACATTTATTTTCTCATAGTTGAGAAGGCTAGATGTGTGAATGTGGGGCATGGCTTGAGGGGGGACGTCCTTCTTTGTTTATTTCAGCTTCTAGTAGCTGCTGGCAATTCTTGGCGTTCCTGGGCTTGTAGATGCATCTACCCTGTGTATCTGTCTTCACATGGCATCTTCTCCTGTGCATGTTTCTGTGTCCCTTCTGCTTTTTGATAACTCAGAAGTGATTGGATTTAGGACCCACCATACTCTGGTTTGACTTCATTAACATAAGAAAAGAAAAACTCTATTTCCAAATAGGATCACATCCACAGGTACAGGGGCCATTTTAATTTAGGAGATTTCAATACATAGGTCAGGATTTCAATACATGCTTCGGGGGACACAATTCAATCCACAACACCTCTCCTCTCTTTTAAAGATTTTTTTCCCTTGTAATTTATTTTCTGAAAAACCAAGTCATGTGCCCCCTAGAGTTTCTGGATTTTGCTGATTGATTGTATCCCTCTGGTGTTGTTAAACACGTTGCTCTGGATCCTGCATTTCCTGCAAGCTGGCAGGTATTTCTGAGGCTTGATGTGATTCTGGCTGGAGTTTGGGGCAAGAATACTTCAGAGGTGGTGGTGCTACCATTCCATCCGCATCTCCTAGCACAGGACCTGACATTGAGGGGGAGATTCTTGAATACTTGTTGAATGATTGCATGCATGAATGATCTTTTCACTATAATGCTCTTGTTTCAATCCCTTGGCACCTTCTGTGATGTGGCTCCATCTTCTCGTGTCATGACAGTCAGCTTGCCTATGCAGTGTGCAGCCTGTATTCAGCACCACTGACGTAGAACTCACCACTTGGGGCTAGGGAAGACATGGGTGGCAAAGGACTCTACCAGGATGCTGTGTAAATACTTAAAAAGGCCCTAAATCAGTCTGAGGGAGAATGCAAATTCTTCCCAGGGGAATAGAGGCCTGATTTTAAAGGATAACCAGAAGTTATCCAGGGAAGCAAGGAGGGGGTAGACATCTAAGCAGAGTGACAGTGGGTACCAGGCAAGTGGCTGGAGAGTCTGGAACACTGGGGTGCTTCAAGTGGTTCTAGGGGTATGGAGAGTGGTGAGCAATGAGTTTGGAGAGGCCAGGCCATGGGAAACCTAGAATCCAAGCCAGGGAATTTTTATTTCATTTTGAAGGGGATAAAAAGCCTTTGGGGGAAGTGGTGGTTCAGTGGTAGAATTCTCAACTTCCATGCTTTCTGGGAGACCTAGGTTTGATTCCCATTCAATGCACCTAATGTTCAGCCTCCACCCATCTGTCAGTGGTAGACTGTGTGTTGCTATGATGCTGAACAGGTTTCAGTGGAGCTTCCAGGCTAAGATGGACTAGGAAGAAAGACCTGGGAATCTACTTCCAAAAAATCAGCTATTGAAAATCCTACAGAGCATAGTTTTACTCTGACATACATGGGGTTGCAATGAGTTGGAATTGGCTTTGTGGCAACTGGTTTGGTTTAAAAAGCCTTTGAGAACATGGTGCCCTAGACAGCTGCACCATGCCATAATCTGCAGCAAAGACCTAAAAAACTAAGTAAAACAGATACAAACGTCAATCTTGGAACCCTAAGAATCAAATGAGGGGATAAAGAACTAGATCAAACACAGAATAGAAGAAGAAACTGATGGAAAACAGAGAACGAAAAGAGACATAGAGTGGAGGCCCACTGCCAACTAACACGGCACAGCATCACCATCCTGGAAAACAGCCAACAAAAACACCAGACAGGGAGTATGGGAAGACAACTTCATGGAGTCCCCAACAGGAAACAGAGCACCTGGTAACCAGAGAAACACGCTCTCCCACCCCTCACTCTTCTTCCCTATGCACCACTTCCCTCTCCTTACCACTGGCCCCGGTTCTACTTTGCCCCTACATGCCAGCTGCAGCCGTACTGCTCCCCCCTTTTTTCTTTTTTCTTCTTTCTTTCTCCCTCCCACCTAGCCCCATACACCACCTACCCCCCTTCTCACTGGCCCCTGCCACACCGCCATGTCTACAGCATCCCCGGTGCTCAGGCCTGCTGCAGCACAGGGTCCACACCACCCCTCTCTTTCTGCCACTTGACAAGCTAATGAACGGTGGGAAATGAGTCCATATCACTCTCTATCCAACACCACTACCCACCTGGCTAGGGCCTGTGAATGTTCCCACACTGCTGGACCAACATCAGGAGGAAGACACCACCCACCCAGTCAGCCCTCAGCCACTTGCTAAACCAGTGTGCAGTGAAGCAGGCTTACTCTGCCTGCTGGTGCCCTGTCCACCTGGACAAGGTGGTGAGAGCTATCATGCACACAGAGAAGTAAGCAGCAAAGCACACCTGGCCAACCTGCCTGGACATAACAAAACAAAACAAAAAACAGGACAAAAAATGAACATACAATCAAATAAATAAAGAAAATAATACCTTAATGTCTTGCAGACAGCAAACCATATCAAAACATATAAAAAAGCAAGACAAGATGACTTCAGCAAGTGACTAAAATGAAGAATCAGACAACCTTTTGGTAGACAAAAAGGCAGTGGAACTACCTGATATAGAATTCAAAAAACAAATATTTAGGGCTCAGGAAAAGATTAGGAAAGAGTTTTTTTTTTTTTAAATACAAAACCAAGGAAAAAATAGATAAAATCATAGAAAACAGACAAAACCAATGAAAACATAGCCAAAATCAAGACAAACACAGACAAAGCAATAGAAGAATTCAGGAAAAAAAATACAAGAAAAGTGTCAAAATAAACAAACAATTAGAAATCTTACAAAATACCAACTAGAAATCCAAAAGATAAACAACAAAATTTCAGAAATGGACAACTCAATAGAAAGTTTTAGGAGCAAACTTGAAACAATGGAAGACAGAATCAGCAAGATTGAAGACAAATCCATGGATGTGATTTTGTTTGAGGAAAAATCAAAGAAAAGAATGAAGAAAAATAAAGATAACCTAAGAATTATGTGGGACACAATTAAGAGCAAAAATTTGTGTGTAATTGGCGTTCCAGAACAGGAGGAGAAAATGGAAAACACAGAGAAGATTGCTGAAGATTTGCTGGCAGAAAACTTCCCAAATATCATGAAAGAGGAAAAGCTGACTATCCAAGAAACTCAACAAATCCCATATAGGATAAACCCCAAAAGAAAGTCACCAAGACATCATAATCACACTTGCCAAAACCAAAGACAAAGAAAGAATCTTGAGAGCAGCTCTAGAAGAACAAAAAGTCACGTACAAAAGGGAAACAACAAGACTAAGCTCTGATTATTTGGCAGAAACTATGCAGCCAAGTAGGTAATTGGATGACATACATAAAACCTTGGAAAGAAAAAACTATGAGCCAAGAATAATATATATTGAAAACTCTCTCTCAAATGCAACAGTGAAATTAGGGCATTTCCAGGTAAACAGAAATTAAGGGAATTCATAAAAACCAAACCAAACTTACAAGAAATATTAAAGGGAGTCTTTTGGTTAGAGAACCAACAACATCAGACAAAAAACCTGAGTCTAGGACAGAGGACAGCACCAGCCAGATACCAATCTAGGTAAAGAACTCTCAATAATAAAACAAAGCTAGAAGACTTAAAACAGGGAAATAGAGATGTTAATCTGTAAATGACAACAACGTCAAAACAATAAAATGGGGAATAAATGGTGTAGGTATAGAATGTTCAAACTGAGAGGAAGTCAAGGCAATATCAAGTAATAAAAGATTAGTTCAAAGTTGGGAAGATAGGGGTAAATTTCAAGGTAACCACAAAGAAACTTAACAAACCTACCAATCAAAATAAAAAAAGAAAAATATAAAGACTCAGTAAACACAAAATCTATAATAACAAAAGAAAATCCACAAACAAAAGGAACTCAGCCCAGGAAAGTAAGAGGAACAAAGAAAATGTCAGCACCACCAAAAAAAATCACAAGAATATGACAGCAATAAACTCATACCTATTGATAATCACAAAGAATGTAAATGGCTTAAATGTACCTATAAAGAGACAGAAAGTGGCAGAATGGATAAAAAATACAACCCATCAATATACTGTCTACAAAAGACACATCTTAGACACAAAGACATAAACATATTAAAAATCAAAGGATGGAAAAATATATCAAGCAAACAGTAACCAAAAAAGAGCAGAAGTGACAACACTAATCTCAGACGAAATTGACTTTAAGGCAAAATCGACCATAGAAGACAAGGAAGGATGTTATGTAATGATTAAAGAGACAACTCATCAAGAAGGCATAACCCTAACAAATATCTGCGCACCCAATGATAGGGCTCCAAAACACGTAAAACAAACTCTAATGGCGCTGAAAGGAGTGATAGACAGTTTCATAATAATAGTAGGAGACTTTAACACACCACTCTCAGTAGAGGACAGAAGATCTAGAAAGAAACTCAGCAATGATACAAAAGATCTAAAGGCCACAATCAACCAGCTTGACTTCATAGACATATATAGAACACTCCACCCAACAGCAGGAAAGTATACATTCTTTTCCAATGCACATGAAACATTTTCCAAAATAGACCACATTGTAAGCCACGAAGCTACTCTCCATGAAATCCAAAACGTTGAAAAAATACAAAGCATTCTCTCTGATCCCAATGCTATAAATGTAGAAATCAATAACAAGAAGAGCAAGAAAGAAAATCAAATAAATGGAAACTGAATAACACCGTGCTTAAAAAACAACTAGGTAATAGAAGAAATCAAAGAGGGAATGAAAAAATTCCTAGAATCAAATGAGAATGAAAAAAACATCATACGAAAAACTTTGGGACACAGCAAAAGCAGTGCTCAGAGGGCAATTTATAGCATGTATCAAAAAAGAAGAATAGGCCAAAATCAAAGCATTAGCCTTACAACACTAACAAATAGAAAGAGAGCAGCAAAAGAAGCCCACAGTCACCAGAAGAAAGGAAATAGTAAAAATTAAAGTAGAAATAAATGAAATAGAGAAAGCAAAACAATAGAGAGAATCAACAAGACCACAAGTTGGTTCTTTGAAAAGATCAACAAAATTGACAAACCACTGGCCAAGATTACAAACGAAAAACAGGAGATGAAACAAATAACCCAAATAAGAAATAAGATGGGGGACATTACAACAGACCCAAATGAAATAAAAAGGATCATAACAAAGTACTATGAAAAATTGTACTCCAAAAAATTTGAAAACCTAGAGGAAATGGACAAATTTGTAGAAATACGCTTCTTACCTAAATTAACAAAAACTGAGATAGAAAATCTGAACAGACCCATAACAAGAGAAGAGATCGAAGGGATTAAAAAAAAAAAAAAAAAAACTCCCAACAACAACAACAAAAAGCCCTGACCCGGGCAGCTTCACTGGTGAATTCTACCAAACATTTGTGGAAGAGCTCACACCAGTAATACTCAAACTATTTCAGAGCATAGAAAAGGAAGAAATGCTTCCAAATTCATTCTACGAAGCCAGCATAACCCTGATATCAAAGCCAGGCAAAGACACCAAAAAAAAAAAGAAAAGAAAATTACAGACCAATACCTTTCATGAATAAAGATGTAAAAATTCTCAACAAAATTTTAGCCAATAGAATTCAACATCATGTCAAAAAAAATAATAATACACCACAACCAAGAAGGATTCATACTAGGTATGCAAGGATGGTTCAACATCAGGAAATCAATCACTGTAATCAACCATATAAATAGAACAAAAGAAAATAATCATGTGATCATCTCAATCAAGACAGAAAAGGCATTTGATAAAGTCAAACACCCATTCCTGATAAAAACTTTCAATAAACTAGGAATAGAAGGGAAATGCCTCAATATAATAAAGTGTGTCTATACAAAACCAACAGTCAACGGCATTCTCAACAGAGAGAGACTGAAAGCATTCCTGCTGAGAACAGGAACAAGACAAGGATTACCTTTATCACCAAACCTATTTAACATTGTGCTGAAAGTCCTAGTTAGAGCAACAAGGCAAGAAAAAGAAACAAAGGGCATCCAAACCAGAAAGGAAGAAGTAAAACTATCCCTGTTTACTGTTGATGTGATCCCTACATAGAGAATCCCATAGATTCCACAAGAAAACTACTGGAACTAATAGAAAAATACAGCAGAATAGCAGGATACAAGGTCAACATACAAAAATCAGTTGGAGACCTATACACCAACAAAGAGAACTTTGAAAACAAAATCAGGAAAGCAATACCATTTATAACAGCCCCTCAAAAGATAAAATACTTAGGAATAAATCTAACCAGGGACATTAAAGACCTATGCTAAGAAAACTACAAGACACTATTGCAAGAACCAAAAAAAGACTTAATATAAATGGGAAAATATACCATACTCATGGATAGGAAGACTGAACATTGTGAAAATATCAATTCTACTCAAAGCAATCTACAGATATAATGGAATCCTGATCCAAACACCAGCAGTATTCTTTAATGAGATGGAAAAACTAAACAACAACTTCATATGGAAAGGAGAGAAGTCCAGATAAGCAAAGCACTATTGGGGAGAAAAAAAAAAAAAAAGAACAAAATAGGAGGCCTCCCACTTCCTGCTCTCAGAACCTACTATACAGCCACAGTAGTTAAAACAGCCTGGTACTGGTACAAAGACAGACACATAGACCAATGGAACAGAATCGAGAACTCACCCACCTATGGTCAGATGATCTTTGACAGGGGGAAGAGACAGTCTTTTTAACAAATGATGTTGACAAAACTTGATTTCCATCTGTAAAAAAATGGAACAGGACCCATACCTCACACTATACACAAAAACTAACTCAAAATTCTGACTCCTGGTGACCCCATGTGTGCAGAGTAGAAATGCACTCCACAGAGTGTTTAAGGCTGTGACTTTTCAGAAGCATATTTCCAGGCATTTTCTCTGAGGCTTCTTTGGGTTGGTTTGAACCTGCCAACCTTTTGGTTAGTAGTGAAGCACTTAACCGTTTGTGCTACCATAGCTCCAGTCAAAACACATCTCCCAGAAGGATGGTTCTCAAATTGTGGTCAGCAACAGCCTCCCTGCATCCAAATTACCAATAGACCAACTGGATCAGAATCTGAGAGTGGGGGGATTTGTGGAGGGGTTGTGGGTCATCAGGAATCTGCACTATCTAATAAGAATGTTTACAAAGATTTTTATTTTGAAATAATTTCAGATTCACAGGAAGTTGCAAAGATAGTACAGAGAGGTTTCTTATACCTTTCACTAGGTTTCCTCTAATCCTTGTATCTTTCATAATTACAGCACCTACCACAGTTTGTTGTACTGTGGTGCCTTGCATGTTGCTGTGATGCTGGAAGCTACGCCACCTGTATTTCAGATACCAGCAGGGTCACCCATGGTGGGAAGATTTCAGCAGAGTTTCTAGACTAAGACAGACTAAGAAGAAGTAACCTACTTTCAAAAAATAGTCAATGAACACCCTATGAGTATGACACAACATTGCTCAATATAGTGCTGGAAGATGAGCCCCTTAGCTTGGAAGGCACTCAAAACACACAACGGCTAGAACAAGGGACTCGAGCATACCACCGATCATGAGGATGGTGAAGAACCTGGCAATGTTTCTTTCTGTTGTACTTGGGGTCGCCATGAGCTGAATCGACTCAACAGCGCCTAACAACAACAAGGCCAAGTTTATCTGAGAACTGTGAGCATTAGTGCTATTGCATCCTAGAGCGCCTGCCTCAGGTCAGGTACATAGTTGTCACTCACTAAATGTGAGTTTTCTTCCTCTTCTTCCCATTCCCAAATGACAGTGACACTTTCCATGGGATAATGAACATATACAGAAAAAACAGGGTTTTTGGGGTCCCTCCATGGGTGAAATGAAGACCGTCATAGCTTTGAATTTGGTGGAAGTTCCCCTTCCTGAACCTATGAAGGGGAGAGACCCTATCCATTCAACACTGATTTTGCTTGGGCCGTAGTCATTGTTGCTTTGGAGACTGTGTTTTATCATTTTCCCCTAGTCCACACTGACCTTTGATATATAACTGCTTGAAAAATGAGTGTTCTTAAGGAATAGCTCCCTAAAAAGGGCAGCTTCACCTCATTCCCCATCGTCTTGGAGACTGGTCTCCTGGAGTCAGCCTCAGAATAATCCTTCTGACCGTGCACTTTTCTCCTGGGGAGAAAGGTCCTGAAATGCAATTTATTGTAAAACACACAGTGGTTACAGAGCTACCACAGTCAATGATATTCCTTTTATTACCACTCAGATGAGAACAGAAAATGACATTGGAAAGCAGTGAACTCACCAGAAGGGCAGAGAAAGTCATTAAATTCAACATGCACCATATTTCATAATCAGAGCCCCACAGTCAGCGCTGACACCGCCAAACGAGTTTGTTGCAGTCATGATAATATAAAGCCCGCTGCATCTGTTTCCCTTGGCACTTTCTTTTTGGACCCTAGCAGGACCCAGGCCATTAATCATGAGAGGCAGGGGCCAGTGCAGACCACGGCACTCTGATTGCATAAATTGAAAATACAACAGTATTAGTGGGGAACACCGCCTTTAGTTCATCTCTGTTTAGGGCAGCAGCGTCTGAAGGGCTGGGCTGCTATGACAGTGAAATCACCCAACTCGACCGCTTTCCCCAGCTTGAAGAGGGCATGTGACCCGTCAGGGCTCATGTGGGAAGGAGTCAGAGAAGTCTTTTTTTCAGGGAGTGGAGCTACACGGAGAGGTTTTGGTGGAGCCTATGGCGTCTCCTGGTAGGCATCCCAGATGGCATCTATGAGTGTATGTGACTTCTCTGGACATGGAGAGGCCACCTAAGGTACCATGTTCTTGTGCAGGCTCTGGGCTTACCTAGACTTTTATGTGGAACCTTGCCCAGTGCTGCTGTAACACAGATAGCACAGTGGATGCCTTTAAGGAACAAAATTTATTTTCCCACCGTTCTGGAGTCTAAAGATCCAAATCAGGGTGTTGGCCCTGTCGATTGCTTCCTTGTTGGTGGTCCTGGACATTCCTTGGTTCCTTGGCTCGTAGACGATCCTCATATGGCCTCTTCTTCCCCAGTTTGTGGGTGCCTGTGTCAAATCTGCTCTTTTTATAACTCAGAAGTGATTAGGTTTAGGACATACCCTATCTGCCTCAGAATAATCCTTCTGACCATGCACTTTTCTCCTGGGGAGAAAGGTCCTGAAACGTAATCTACTGTAAGTCACACAGTGTTTTGGCTTCATTAACATTGCAAAGAAACCCTATTTTTAAGCAGGGTCACATTCATGGGTATAGGAGTTAGGATTCCAATACATATTTTTTTTGAAGGGTGCATAGTTTAAATCATAACACATAGTATATAGGTTTATTTTTAAAATAGTATTCTGAAAAATAGGCACGTAATTAATATTAACTCTCCAGGGAAATGTGGCAAGGATATCTTGTGGTTTCCAGTGCCCTTGGCACACTGTTTCATACCTTTGGAAATACATATTTAAGAAGTACATACCTATGGGATAAAATCCTAATACTTTATTCTACCTTCCAAGAGCCTTCATGATCTGACCCCTTTGTGACTTCGTCTTGGGACCTAAACCCAGCAACCTATTTCCATCATATTGAATCTCTGGATGGTTTTCCCACCCACTTACTGTCCTTTTAAATACAATCTGTAAGTTTCTTATTGCTACTACGGACATATCCCACTGAATTTATAATTATTGGTTTATCTTGTCCCTTTATTATAAGTTCACACAGTTTTTAAGTGGCAGAGTCAGGATTCAAAACCAATGAATTCTAACCCCTAGAATAGACCTCTCATTTATAAGTCAAGAAGTGCTTTAAATGTTCAGGAAGATACCAGAGATGTTGTAGTTAATATACAGAATCATCTCTGTTAAAAAATGCAATATCAAAATCAGATCATCATCGAAGCAGTAAAAGGCTGAACTGACGTGCCATAAAATCAAGATAAAAGTTAGAATCAAGAAAAAGACAAAGGGAAAAAAATTAACAGAAAAAGGATGCAAAGTGATGGGCATGGAAGATAGAGCATGGAACTCAAACCTTATAGATAGAAGAAAAAGTAAAGTATATACTGTATTTTTTTGCAAATAATACACACCTTCTGTGTTTTTTGCCAACCACGCCCTACCCTCAAGAAGTATTTTCTTAAGCGTGCTATGCTAATTTTTTACTTGGATGGTGTGGCCAGCAAACGCAGAAGACATGCATTATTTGTGTAAAAACACAGTAATCAAGGATATAAGCAAAAAAATCTCTAAAACCTAAAAAAAAAAAAAGAAAGCAAAAAGCAAAAATGATTACTCAACTCTAGGTAAAATTAATAAGCAGAAAACATCACCAAAGCATAATTTCTTAACTCTCTTAATTCAAAGAAAGTATTTTAAGCTTATTTAGCAGAACTGGTAATGGGTGCAACTCAGCACCGTACAAAGGTAAAATCGCTTTACTCTGTTTCCAATCAACCACGAGCTGTCAAGTCAGCCTTCCTTACCCTTTAAGAACATCTCAGGCACAGACAGTAACTTTTTAGTCACTTTAGTTACTAAAAATCCAGTCCACTTTAAAATTTCAACCTCAGACTCGATTTTACTCTAATATTTAATGCTAAACACGAAATGCTTCTCTTAGTGCTTGTAATAGCTCAGAGTGGAGACAGGTTGAGTAGGCATGGTCTAGCTCTGAGAGGCTGGGGTCAAAGTACTTAGACAAAGCATTGTTTACATCAGTGGGTACATTGGTGCAGATTCAACACAAATCAGTTGTCTAAATTCTGGACTTCTCTGTGTGTCAGGATATTTCAGTGGTCAAGGCAGGATACAATGGCTGCCTGTGGAAGCTCAGAAAATATTAAAAAAGCAAACAAACAAAAAAACCCAACTAGTTGCGGTCAAGTTGACTCCAACTCATGACGACCCCATGTGTGTCAGAGTTTTCAATGGCTGATTTTTCAGAAGTAGATCACCAGGCCTTTCTTCTGAGGCTCCTCTGGGTGAAATTGAACTTCCAATCCTTCAGTTAGCAGACGAGTGTGATAACTGCACCACCCAGGATCTTCGAGTCAGGATTATGGTGCCACTTCTCCCAAGTCAAGGTCTCTCCTTCTTTGAGGAAGTTGTGAAAAGTTGTAGCCAGATTTCTAAATCAAAATGGTTGATTCAGCCCTTGAGTTCATCCTCCTCCCCCATCTCAAATTTATTTAAGTTATAATAAAGATACAATAAAGATATGTAACGTTACTAATTTTAACATCGACACACCAGTCATTTGTGCTTTAAGTGCCTTGGCAATAGTTTCTTACAGTCTGTTCCTTGAGTTTTGTTCCAGGTGTCTTTTCCAGGAATTTTCAACTCTTATATAGAAAAAATGTGTCATTCTTTTCCTTTGTGATACTTGATTTTTGTGTCAGGTTCAGGAATGTGTTATCCATACCCAGAATACATAGCAATATTTTCATTGCCTTTCAGATTATTTTCTATATTTAGATATCTAATCTACCCAGAATATATTTGTATATGTGTATCTAGATATGAGGGGGACATTTAATGTTATTTTTTTTAATGCACCCAAATAATTTATTGAATAATCTTTACTTTCTTCACTGATTTATAATGCTTTATTTAGCATTTACTTCATCCCTTCATATACATGGGTCTATTTCTGTGCTCTTTAACCAAGGTCATTGATCTGTGCATCTAGCTTTAAACCACCATCCCTCTATTTTAATTACTATGACTTTTAAGATTTGTAGATAACTAGAAAGAAAAGTCTTTTCTTGATTACCATTTTCAACTTTTCATTACCATTTCTTTTTCCAGATTAACGTTAGTATTAACTTGTTAAGTTTCCAAAAATAACTTGTTGGAAATTTAATTAGAATTGCATTGAATTTATGCAACCAGTCTGTTACACACCAATAAATCTTCCGGAACTTAAAAAAAGAAACAAGTTTAGAAATTTAACGGGCTACTTTTTCTTAGTTAAAATAAGCAGAAGCTATCAAATTTTTAAACATCTTGGGAAGATTTCTCCAAGCAGGGGGAGGGGAAGAGCTACGTTCTTCACTCTACCATCAATTCCAAAAGGCAATGGGTTGACATCTTGCTCAATGCAGCAGGGTTTGACCCAGGTTGCTGTATGCAGGCAAGCTGTCACTCAAATGTTAAAGCTCCACAAAGACATTCTTAGATCTACACACACTTAGATCTACACATCTTTTCCACCCAGAGCCATTTCTGCAGAAAGGCCTGGAGGACATTGTTCTGAACCCCATGGACTAGATAGGAGTGAGAACTCTTGAAAAGGAATGTTACAGCAAGTAAAACCAACTAACCATTACAGAGATAAGTCACTTGGAATATCAAGAGAGGAGGGGATGGCTGAAAAGAGCAACATGAGTACACACACTGAGGAGAGAGGGTTATTGAGCACATCTCTTGGCTGTAATTATTAGAACAAAGTTAAAGATCCAAAAACTATTTAAAAAATCCACAATCTTTTCTTTTTTTTTTTTTAATTAAAGGAGGAAATGTTCTGGTTAGGCTGATGATCACATGAGGCTCACTATTATATTTCATCTCTGAAAATTAGTAAATTGGTATTCTGGTTTCATACCTTGATCTGTCTGAGTTTTTTTCGTTTAAGTTAACATTCCTTCTTCAAAGCTACTGAATAATAATCTCTGGTAGTGGGATCAGGAAATCTGCATTTTTGGTTTGCTTTTTATCTATCTATCTATTTTTTGGTGAAAATACACAAAACAAAACATACACCACTTCAACAATTTCTACATGTACAATTCAGTGACATTGATTACATTCTCCCACCTTTTCCAAATGATTTTATCATCATTAACACAAACGCACTGCCCCTGTAAGCTTCTCATCTATCCTTTTGAGTTGCTGTCGTCAATTTGATTACATGTAGACAATTCTTTAAGAGTATAATGCTTAATAGAGACATTTTTCCTAATCAACCTAAACTATTATTTCATTCAAAGATGACTTTAGGGGATAGTTTTGGTTCAAGATTTAACAATTTCCTCAGGGTAGTTGTTTCGGGGGCTCATCTGGCTTCAGTGGCTCCATAAATTCTGGATTCCATTAGAATTTGAAATCATATTCCACATTTTCCCCCTTTTGATCAAGATTCTTCTACGTAATCTTTGATCTAAATGTTCAGTAACGGTAGCCTGGCACCATCCAATTCTTATAGTCTCATGGTAGAGGAGATAGTTGTTCATGGAGGTGATTGAACATGCATTCCAGGAAATCTACATTTTCACATGTTCCTGGATGGTGCTTCTTGACGCCTCAGTTTGAGAACTGCTGCTGGGGAAGGATGAGATGCTGGAGGCAGCAAGTGGATTGGAAGGTGATGTATTGCAAGATTCCAGGTGAGAGATGATGGAAGACTGAGGCATGGAAACGCCAGCGGGGATAGAGAGGTAGGAAAGGACTTAGCGTATATTAGCAGGTCTATAGGAGTCCCTAGGTGGCACAAATAGTTAAGCACTCCACTACTAACTGAAAGGTTGGTGTCTCAAACCCACATAGAAGTGCTTTGGCAAAAAAGCCTGGTGATCTACTTCTGAAAAATCAGCCACTGAAAATCCTGTGGAGACAGTTCTACTCTGTACACATGGGGTTGCCATGAGTTGGAATTGACTTGATGGCAACTGGTTTGGTTTTTGTTTTCCAGGAGGTTGTCTTAGTTATCTAGTGCTGCTATAACAGAAACACCACAAGTGGATGGCTTCAACAAACAGAAGTTTATTGTCTCACAGTCTAGTAGGCCAGAAGTCCAAATTCAGGGCTCAGCTCCAGGGGAAGGCTTTCTGTCTCTGTTAGCTCTGGAGGAAGCCCTTCTTATCAATCTTCCCCTGGTCTAGGAGCTTCTCAACGCAGGGACCCTGGGTCCAAAGGACACATTCTGCTCCTGGCACTACATTTTTGGTGGTAGGAGGTCCCCCTGTCTCTCTGTTTGCTTCTGTCTTTTATATCTCAAAAGAGATTGACTCAAGATACTTAAGCTTGCAGATTGAGTCCTGCCTCATTAATACGCCTGCCTCTAATTCTGCCTCATTAACATCATAGAGGTAGGATTTACAACACATAGGAAAATCACATTAGATCACAAAATGATGGACAATCACTGGGAATTACAGCCTAGCCAAGTTGACACACTTTTTTGGCGGACACAATTCAATCCATAACAGAGGTCCAACAACAAGATCAATTTTATAAGGATGACAAAGAATGGAAAATTGAAGAGCACTCCCAAATTTCAGGCCTATGTGATTGTATGAGCAGTTAGAGCCATTTGGCCAAGATGGGCACTGGGAATACATCATGCAGACCCTCCAGAAGGTCTAGAATCCCACTATACACTAATCTTCTCTTCACAAAAAGCCCAAACCTTCCACCATCTCTACAGCAAAGCTTGAAAAGAAAACCAATTTTGTGCTTAATTGTGCCTATTTTTTCTACCCCCATACTTTATCAGAACTCAAAAGAAGGCAGTCATTTTCCCCTTTCATGTTAAGAGAACCTAATTAGCAGCAATCAGTATATTTCACAGAAAATTTGCAAAGATGCTTTCCTGAACTCGTGCATGGCACTGGGAAAAAAACAAAAAACAAAAAAACCCAGGTGCTGGTCTAATTAAGGGCACATTCTGTAGGGCACATTTCTAATTCTTGAGCGCCGGCCCCTACAATTTAAATTTTCTTGTAGAGGAGCTAAATTGGACTGTAGCCTTATCTTTAGACATGTGTGGTTAGACTAGGGATGGGACAAGAACAGCATGTTTGGTGTTAGGATCGGAGAACAAGGACCCTGGAGCTTTTATTCCTCACCAGCTGTGCAACCCGGGGCAAGTTACCTAAACCTCTGTTTTCTCACCTGTAAAATGGAGTCAGTATCCACCTCACATGGTTATTATGAGGCTTAGAGATAATAAATAATAGACCCAGTGTGGGTTAGGTGCTTGCCATGGCTTATTTTATGTGTCAGTTTGGCTAGGCTATGGTGCCCAGTTGTTTGGTCAAACATTAATCTAGGTGTTGCCACACAGGTATTTTGTAGATGTGGTTGACATCTACAATCAGCTCACTTTAAGTAAAGACTACTCTCCACAATATGGGTGGGCCTTTCCAATCAATTGAAGGCCCTAAGAGCAAAACTGGAGATATGCTGAAGAAGAAGCAGTTCTGTCTCAAAACTACAGCATTGAATCCTCCCTGGGTTTCCTGCTGGCCTGCCCTCTGGATTTCAGACTCAAAGCTGCAACATCAACTCTTTCCTGATTTTTATGGGTTGAATTGTGTCCCCCATCCCCATAAAAAATTATTTGTTGGAGCCCTAATCCTCAGCACCTGTGAATGTGACCTTGTTTGGAACTAGGGTCGTTGCAGATGTAATTAGTTAAGATGATGTCATTAAGGTGGGCCTTCATCTCTATCACTGGTGTCCTTATAAGGACAGGAAGGTCTGGCTACACAGAGGAGATATGCAGGAATTTGAGGCCTTCATCATTTCTTGTTGGATTATTGCAGTCACTTCCTAATCTTCCTAATCCTTTTTCCAACCTACATTTCTTCCACCCAACCTTCACTTCCCGAGGCAGCCAGAGTGATGGCTCTAAAATGTAAATCAGATCCCATCCTTCCCCCAATTAATATTCCTTGAAGGCTTCCCTTGGTTTACAGGAAAGTGTTCAGATCTCCTAACTTAGCACAAAGAGCCTTCCTTGGCTCAGCATCTATCTGCCTCCTCCCCGGCGTGTGGCCACACACTACTCCACGCCTTCTGCCTAAACGTGTTTCTCTCCCAGAATGCCCTTCCCCTATTCATCTAATCTTCTAATCATCCCTCAAAACTCTTCTCGATCCTTTTCTTCCCAAGGAATCTTGATTTTAAATTTGTTTTCCAAAGAAATACCTTTACTTTCTGGTATGGGCATTACTTTTTTTTTTTCCTTTAAAATAAAGCAAGTAGAGAGCCTGATTAATTTTGTAACTGAATTAGAAAAACGTTTTGCAGTTCATCTGAAAGATGCTTCTCCAAAAGGAAAGTTGTATGGTAGGGATGTCTTTGAGAGAAAAATATCTGCAATTCTAATGCTAAGAGCCTCATCTTTCTTCTACATAAGCATTGAGGCTTTGGTGAAGGTCTCTGTTCGCTGTTTATGAAGCACTTGTACTTCTACCATAATTGGCACAGTCACTATAAAATAAGCAGCTTAGTAAGACAATGCAACACCCATTAACTCTTCCTCAGATTCTCAAGGACTGAAATAAAGTTAATTGGATTTGTAGTGGCTAACCTCCTACAGGACTATGTGCTCTGTAGCCATCCCTGAGTCAAGATCCATTACATCCAGACTGTGTCTTGTGGCAAGGTGGTCATCTTCTCTTGCTTTTCTTTGTCAGGTTTTGCTGGCAGATGAGGAGAGAAAGGAAGGTGAATGCTGTGTAGATGCTTAATGTGTGGATGTGAGTGTAGATGGAGGACCTGGGGAAGAGATGTGGCAGAAAGGTAACTGGACCGTGAAAGGCTGGACAGGCCCAGGTGTGTGACAAAGCCACATCTGAAATGTCTGACTAATTAGACAGGCTGGCTGGAAAGGCTTAGAAAACTCTAAGGTCAAACACTTGGAATAAAATTTTAAAGCAAAAAAGAAACATTCCTCCCTTTTAATGTTGCCTCAGCCTGACCCCTGACATGACCTTTTATAGGGGGATTTCAGGGAAAAAAAAAGCACATACAATCATATGACATAGTATGTACATGCATTTTTTAATTCTACCCAAGATACAAAAACCTAGATGACTAGGTAAAAATATTTGCACTAAAAGCTGTGCCCACGCATTTGAAATTCAAATCTATGGTTACATGGCTCCTGGGAAGTTGCTGAGCACATGCTGGAGATCAGTGTCAAAGCAGAGGAAGCTGGCAGTTCCATTAAGTAGGGTCTACCCTATACTGCCACCACCCATCTGTCAGTTTTTTGTGCTGTGGTGGCTTCTGTGTTGCTATGATGCTGGAAGCTAAGCCACCAGTATTTCAAATACAAGCAGGTCACCTATGGTAGATGGGTTCAGTGGAGCTTCCAGACTAAAATAGATTAGGAGGAAAGGCCTGGCAATCTATGTCCAAAAATTAGCCAATGAAAACTTTGTGAATCACAACAGAACATTGCCCGACTCTCTTCCTTTTGACATGTCATCGGGAGGGATCAATCAGTAGAGAAGGATATTGTGTTTGGTGAAGCAGAGGGCCAGCAAGAGTGAGGGAGACCCTCCGTGAAATGGATCGGCACAAAGCTGTAACGATGGACTCAAACACGCAGGCAATCATGAGGATGATGCAGGCCCAGGCAATATTTTGTTTTGTCGGACGTAAGTTTGCCATGAGACGGAATTGACTTGATGGCAGCTATCTATCTGTCTGTCTGTCTATAATCTACCCCGTACAAGGTTTTTATACTTTGACATTTTTAGCACACACAATAAAGCCAAAGCAATAGTCACACATCAGTGTAGTATAAGCGTAGGATGCACGGCTGTCCTCACTTTGTGTCACTGTTTGTGAGATTCCCTTGGCCGGGAACACACCACAAACAAGGGCTTTACTTCTTCAGGAAAGACATTTATTTTAGGAAATCTTGAATGTTTATTAATAAGAGTACCTCCTCATATCCAGATAATGTTATATAGTTTACAAAGTACTTTCAACATGTTATTATCTCATTTCCTTCTGACCACGATGCCATGAGGTTAAAGAAAATCACCAAGTATACGTTGCTATATATAATGCTTCATTATAGCATTTTGGAGACAGAAGGGCCTAAACGATTATTCATTCGATAATTCAACAAATATTTACTGAGTGACCACAATGTGGTGAGCCCTGCTGTGGGCTCTGGAACCTTCACGGTCTGCAGGACACACACATATCTAGAGGAGTCAGGCAGAAAATAAACACATCAACAAATAATAATTTTCACATAGTAATGGGGAATATGAAGGAATAAAACAAGAGAAAGATGGGGGAGTCATGGGGCTGTCTCAGATAGGCAGGTCAATGAAGACCTCTCTATGGAGCTGACCTATGAGCTGAGACCAAAACAACGAGAGGATTAAGCCCTGGGCCCTCCATAGTTTTGTTGTTGTTGGTTGCCGTTGAGTTGATTTTTGACTCCCAGCAACCCCATGTAACGGAGTAGAACTGCCCCCATGGGGTTTTCTAGGCTGTAATCTTTATGGCAGCAGATCACCTGGTCTTTCTCCCATGGAGTCACTGGTTTGGTTTGAACCGCCAGCCTTCCAGTTAGCAGCTGAGTGCTTAATTATGGCACCACCAGGGCTCCTCTTCCAATGTTTACAGGTTGCTAATGGGAAAAAAAAAAAAAGTGTTTTAAGGAGGGGGCAGTGATCAATTGTGTTAAATATTACTGACAATCTCGTCAGGAAATGGCTGATCCCTGAGTTCAGTACCGTGGAAGCCATCAGTGACCTTGACAAACACAGTGTCTGGGATGGTGAGAGTGAACGTTTGATGGGGAGGGAGTTATGAGAGAATGGAATGAGAAGAATTGGAGACAGTGAGTAGAGACTGCTCTCCAGGATTTTTGCTGTGAGGGGAACATTGATACTCAATAATTACTGGGTGAGGAGCAGGTGGTGAAGTCAGGTCTTTTCCAGATTTCAGGCAGCAGAGTAAACCTGAGATAGGTGGCTTCTATGATGACCCTGATTAGCCTCACAAGCTGGCCTGGAGAAATCATAAGGAGATGAGGTTACATATATAAACCAAGGAATATGACCAGGATTAAGGGAATAACAAGGGCTATTGAGACACTTAGGAACTTGCAACAATGAGAAGGCAGCACCACCCCTAGGCCTGAGGGGTGAAGACAGGGACGCCAATGAGAGCTGGATCCAGGGCTATTGTGGCCAGGGTTCTGGCAGGAGTGTCCTCAGCAAATATTCTGCAGAGCATTTAATTAAGGGATTATTTATAGAGTTGTTAGATGGCAAGGCATCTCAGGACTACTTTGCTGGGTTGGCACCCAACATCTCATTGAGGGAATTTCTGGAAAATTAAGCTGGAACCTGTGATTTTGAATCAAAGCCTAAGTGTGGTCCCTCTCATCCCTTTTGTCTCAATCCTTCAGGATACAGGCATGCATCACAGCAGGTGTATGAGAGTAAGGGATGAGAATTACCTCTACTGGGGACTGGCTTGGAGCTTGTCAAGGTCATGTTGTTGTTAGTTGCCATCAAGTTGTCTCTGACTCATGAGGACCCTGTGAACAACAGAATGAAATATTGCCTAGTCCTGTGCCATCTTGAATCCATTGTGTATTTTGAGTACCTTCCAATCTGGGGGGCTAATCTTCCAGCTATATCTATATGTTATATCAACTATATCAAACTATATTCTGTTGTGATCCACAAGATTTTCATTAGCTGATTTTTGAACGTTTATCACCAGGTCTGTCTTCCTAGCCTGTCTTAGTCTGGAATCTCCACTGAAACCTGTCCATAAAGGAGTGTCAAATCCCAGTGGCATGACTTCCAGCATCATGGCAACACACAAGCCATCAGAGTCTGACAAACTGACAGATGGGTGGTGGTCAAAGCCATATATTTCATAACCCTGAACCTGGCTCTATAGGGGAAAAGAGAGACCAGAGAAAGTGAACCTGAGCAGATGAGACTAGAATAGTGGTGACTGTGCTTACGAGGGGGTGGGGAGGATGTGGAGGGAGGGAGAAGGGGCCATAACTTTTGGGTCTATGGTATTTCAAAATATGTGATTCTGTCTAGAGATAAGCATGACTCAACCAGGGTCCTGGAACTTGGTCTAGGGCTTACGGTTGAACAGGATTTCCCTACTCACATAAATTTCCATAATATTTTAACTTTTTTTTAAAAAGAGGCTTAATTTTGGTGATTGTGTTTGATGACCCCTGAAACTTTGTACAGCAGGTAGGGACCTGGCATCCCATATCACATATAAAGATTCATCCATTCACTCAGTAGATGCACACTGAGCACCTATTAAATACCTGACACTGTTATAGATGCTGTGGGTACAAAGAAAAAAAAAAAAAAAAGACAGAAATCACAAGCCAATCAGTGCCCTGAATCCATAAAAACAAACCAACAAACATGACCCAATTCTATGGTGTCCAGAAGAGACATACTTTAGATTCAAACACACAAGTAGATCAAAAATTTAGAGGCTATTGCAATAATCCAAGCTCAAAGAGAAAAGGTAACTTACCCAAAAAATCTAGAGGGAACCTGGGGAGCCAGTAGTTTCCAAAGATGGCCCCAGTGAACCAGAGTTCCCGGTGATCACACCCTTGTGAAATTCCCTCCCACATTGAATTGAGGCTGCCCTGTGACTTGTTTTAATCAATAGAAGGTGGTAGAAGTAATGCTCTGTGATATATGAGCCCAGGTAGCTTACACTTCTGCAATGTTGGGAAGTCTAAACTGCCATGTGAGGAGCCCTGGTGGTGCAGTGGTTAAGCGCTCAGCTGTAAACTGAAAGGTCAGCAGTTCGAACCCACCAACCGCCGCAGGAGAAAGATGTGGCAGTCTGCTTCTATAAAGATTACAGTCTTGGAAACCCTATTGGGGCAGTTCCACTCTGTCCCATAGGGTGCTGTGAGTCAGAATTGACTCAGTGGCAATGGGTTTGGTTTGGGTTTCAAGCTTTCATGTAGAAGTTCAGCCTCCCCACCAGAGACTCCAGCAGAGGACACTATGTGAAGAGGCCACATGGAGAGGAGGATCCATCTTAGTTAAGCCTTCAGATAACTGCAAGTCCAGCCACCATCTGACTGCATTCGAATGAGAGACTACAAGCCAGATCATCAGAAGAACTTCCCAGCCAAGCCACATAATTATGAGATAATAAGTGATTTTTATTGCTTTAATCCACTAAGTTTTGGTGTGGTTTGTTTATAGCAAAAGGCAACTGAAATGGAAATGTAAACACATAACATCCAATAGTTAGCTTTACCGATATTGCTAATAAGTTGGCCTAGCAACTATGTTATACAATCATCTGGAGTGCCCCTTATCTTCTGATAGGAGAATTGAGATCTGTAAAGCTTTTACTGGGCAATTTTCCCAAATCTGTGATTCCAGAATGCTTATAAACATTATTTGCCCCTTACGCATTGTTTAAAAAACTGGCTGTACTAACATGATTTATGGGCAAACTTTCTTTTTCATCTTGTACACCATATTTCCTGCCTTATGCTTGGTGTTCATTAAACAGATGCTCCATTCTATATAAAGGGTGAGATGAACTAGGCTTAAAAGCCATTTAAAAGAGGCTTATTATGTTTTGATTTGTTGTTTTGAAGCCATGGACACTTAGGCACTGATTTCATAATCCTGAAAAACAAACCAGTGGTTTCCTGGGCAAAAAAGAATGACACGTTGAACATGTGCATGTAATTTTGCTTCATTTTGAAACTCCTTTTAAAATACAGAAAAGAAAATTTTTAAAGGCATTATTCAGGTTATCTATTGTGTGTGACAAACTAACCCATAACCTAGGCACTTAAAACAATGATTTGATTTTGCTGATGTTTTTGTGGTCAAGAATTCAGGAAGGGTTCAGCTGGGCAGTTTGATCTTCTCCGTATTGCATCAGCTGGAGTTGCCCAACTGGGGCTAGAGGAATTTTTCCCAAGATAGCTCACTCACATGGCTGAAAAATTTTTGCTGGCTGTCAGCCAGGAGCTCCGCCTGGGCTGGTGGCAAGATACTTGATGCTCTACCACATGGGTCTCTTCATGTGGCTGCTTGGGCTTCCTCACAGTATGGCAGCTAGATTCAAACAGTGAACATTTTGATAGAGGATGTAGAACTGTAAGCTGTTGGTCTCTTAAGGACTGAATGGAAATTTGTCATTTCTGCTATATTCTATTGGTCAAGCATGTCACTAAGGCCAGTTCAGATTCAAGGGGAGGGGGATTGGACTCCATTTTATAATACAAGGAAGAGCAAAACATTTGTGATCATCTTTGATCTACTATGAACATAAACCCACAAAGCTGGGGAAAACAGGTGAGGAGGGAACAAAAACAAAATTTTGGAAGATGGCTGAGAAGTAAATTCATTTAGAAGACTAGAGATAGTTGAGTCTCAAGTATGTGGGAAGAAAAGAATAGAGTTTACCCAAATGTACACCATAGTGTCCTCAAAATACTAAGTAATGGAGGCCCCAAGTACCTCTGGCATTAGGGGTAAACGTGGGAGGCTAAAATAAAAATAACCTGAAAGCTGTTTCAGAGACATTTGATCCCCAGACCTCTTCCCCAGTCCTGTCTCTGATAGCGTCAACAACTTCACCTCCAAACAGAAAAGGGGATGTTGATTCTTGGAGAGAGTGAAAATTGTAGTTTCCAGCATGAGATATATCGATTGAAGTTGGGAATTCTCTACCAGAAGCATTGGTATCAGGTGATCATATACATAAATTGAATGCTAAAACCATTCCCCTCCTCTTACACCACCATTCTTTCACCAACCCTCCTCCTTACTTTTCCAGAGTGGTAGCAGTCAGGCCTCTGTACCCTCTAGGAACCTGTTCCGCAAGGTCTTCTCTGGGGAGCTAAGTCATGAGAATACTGATGACATTGGGGTATACAATCCTGGGGCTTCTACTCAGCTCTTTTGTTATTCTCACTTAAAATGAGCAGACCACCAAAGGTAATCAAACATTTGAGGAAAACATCTAACAGGAAAGGTATAGACCAAACAAACAAAGCCACATATAAGAAAAAAGAAAATAAAGACAACAGGAGCTATGTAGGAAGAAGAAAACTTAACAACAACTAGCATGCAGTAGCCAAAGCTAGAACAATTTGAGCAACAAAATAAATAAAGTATTATTGGTCTATAACCTAAAGTATAAAATAAATATCCATAAGTCCATACTGACATAAATAAATAATTGAATAAATAAATAAATAAAATAGAGGAGAAGGGACAAACATCCTACGCAAAAGAATTCCAAATAATTTATGAAAACACTTCACCCTCAAGGAGGTGAGAATAATTCTCACTTCTAAAGTGTGGGCTGTGCATAGTGACTTCCTTCCAAAGAGGGCAGTATGGAAAAAAGGGGAAATAAAGGGTAAATTTACAGTGGAGAAGCCTGACAAACTATTCCTCAGCCAGGTGATCAAGGTCAACATCAACAGTGATAAGTCATGTTGATAGTATGTACCCTTGACATGATATGATAAAAATGGCACTGTACCTCCATGATCTTCCTCCAAAAAGCTCATAACCTCAGCCTAATCATGGGGTGAGATTAACCCCAACTGAGGGACATCATACAAGATATCTGACCAGGATACCTCAAAACTGTCAAGATCATCAAAAATAAGGAAGTTCTGAGAAATTGTCACAGCCAAGAGAAGTCCAAGGAGACATCACAACTAAACGTAATGTGGTCTCCTGGATGGAATCCTGGAACAAAAAAAGGACATTGGGTAGAAACTAATGAAATCTGAGTAAAGCATGGTCTCTAGTTATTAATTATGTCAGTACTGGTTCATTAACTGTGTCAAATGTACCACACTAATGTAAGATGTCAGTAACAGAGGAAACTGGGTGTAGGGTATATAGAAACTCTCTGTACTATCTTTTGAACTTATCTGTAAATCTAAAGTTATTCTAAAATTAAAAAAAAAAATCTTCATTTAATAAACTAGTATTAATATCCCCAAAATGGGAATAGAAGCTTTTGCAACCATGAAATAAGAATTAGTTATAAAAAGCAATATTCAGAGAACAATAGAGAAACCTTTGATATCTAAAATAAGATGACAGAATGGAAAATTCAGTGGAAAAGTTGAAAAAGAAAGTTGAGAAAATCCTCCTGAAAGTAGAACAAAAAGATACATTAAAAATAGGAGAAGAAAATAAAGGAGCAGTCCATGTCACCCAACATCCAAATAATAAGAGTTTAATAAAGAGAGAATTGGGAAAACAGATGCGAAGAAATCATTAATGACATAAAAAAAAATTCCCAGAAATAAAGTGCATGAGTTGTCGTATTGAAAGAAATCACCAGGTACCTAGTGAAATGCTAACTCATTGGAATATTTCAGAACATTGGAGCCAAAGAGAAGATCCTAGAAATTTCCAGAAAGAAGAACAAATCATAAAAAGAAGAACAGATATCAGAATGGCTTCAGAATTCTTAATAGCAATACTGGAAGCTAGTGGCAAAGGAAATTAAAATTAAACCGAACAAACAAATAAAAACCATGAAGTGAGGTGGGATGGGGAAGAAACCATTATACTTTCAGGTTATTTTATTTTTAATCACCAAGTAATGAGCCTCACAGACATCTTCACACCTCCCTTCGATGTCTCCTGATCTCTCACATCAAATTCATCCCTGACATTCGTTAGAGCCCGTAATACAAAGAGGGTCAGGATCAGGTTCATGAAAAAGATAAAGGGGTCCATTGATGATTAGTTTGCTAGGGTCATACATTATCTCCAGTGGCTTCAAAATATACTGCTGCATTTTAAATAATGACTGATTGAACTATTAAAGTACTAACATTTCAATGGTTAACTTCTAAGGGAATTTCTAAGAGTTTAAAAAAAAAAATTATCACTAACCAAAAGGTTGAAGGTTAGAGTCACCTTGGAAGAAAGCTCTCGTGATCTACTTCTGATAAATCATCCATTGAAAACCCTACAGAGCACAACTCTGTTCTGACACACATGGGATCATCAACTCAACAGCAACGGGTAATATGTGCATAACACTGTTCTAAGTGCTTTATACGCATCAATTCCTTTAATTCTCACAGAAGCAGAAGAGGTAGATATTATTATTATCTCCATTTGGCAGGAGGGAAAACTAAGGTACAGAATGGCTCTCTACTTTGCCCAGGTTCACATGGCTAGTAAGTGGTGAAAGTGGGTTTTAAATCTTGATAGTCTAGTTCCAGAGTTTGCATACTTATCCCTATGCTATACTGTCTCAAACTACAAAAGCAAAAAAGTGGTTTTTAATTCCCCATTAGAATCTAATATTAACAGTCCAGTATGTGCACATCATTTATTATTTGTCTTTATTTTTTTTTTGGTCTTTTGAACATATACTGACATTTACACACATGGACATTTATACTTACTCACAGAGTTTTAGTTCTTTCTTTTTACAAATACAGGATAATGCTTTATGGATTCAAAGCAATCAGGGCTCATGGATACAATCAACAGAAACAGACAACACTTCACTTCAGCAGCAAATTAATTTTAGGGGAGCATATTAAGTTGTTTACACAAATGAGTGAGAATTGGATGTTCAGGGAGAGAATTCACAGCTGAGACCCCGTCACAGGAGTGATCTGGTTGAGACACACTTACTACCTCCACTCACATTTTCTTCACTTTTTCAAAATTCAAAGCCCCAGGATAAGTGTCTGATTGGCCTTGCTTAGGTCATTTACCCTGGGAAGAGAGGTTTTTGTAGTGGGCAATGGGCAGTGCTCATAGTGGTATTCTTCCAAATGGGATGGCTGTTTTGGATGCTGGTCCGACAAAAAGATAAATTCCACTACATTACGCTCTCCTTGCTTTCCTCATTTAATGAATCACTATGGGCACCTTCCCATTTATGACGTTTTTCCTTCCTGAAGATCAAATTTTCACCTGTTATTTCTCTTATTTTTGAAGATAATTTGTGGGTTATAGAATTTTAGTTTGCTAGTTTTTCTGCTTTCACTCCTTAAAGATGTTGCTCCACTTTTTCTGATATGCATTATTTCCGACCAGAAGTATGCTGTCATGCTTATTTTTGTTCCTCTTTAAGTAATGGGTCTTTTTCCTCTGGACATCTGACAAAATTTTCTCCTTATTACTGTTTTTAAGCAATTCCATTATGATTTTTTTTTTTTTTTAGTGTAGTTTTCTCCATGTTTCTTGAGCTTGGAGTTTGTTGAATTGCTTGAATCTGTGGGTTTATAGTGTTTGATCTTAAATCTTAGTCCTTCTATTAGGACTTTAGGGTGTCTTATGGTTTTCATTGGCATTTCCTTAATGACTAATGATATTGAGAATATGTTCATGTACTTATTTTTCATTCTTATATTTTCTCTGGTGAAGAGTCTGTTCAAATCTTTTACCTGTTTAACTTGGATTGTCTGTCAGCTTATTAGTTACCATGTATTCTGTAAGTTCTATGTCAGTACACATGTTACCAATATTTTCTCCCAGTCTATGTCTAGTGTTTCTTTTTCTTGACAGTCTTTTAAAGATCAATAATTCTGATCAAGTGTAATTATTGTCTTTGGGTCATATGAAAAAATATTTTTGAAACCCGAGGTCACTAAGACTTTTTCTTCTATAATTTTATAGTATTTGCTTTTACGTTTAAGTGTATGATCCATTTTGAGTTAATTTTTTTTTTAATATGGTGAGAGGTAAATGTTGAGGAAGAGTTTTTTGAATATGACCATATTATATTCCAGCACCACTTATTGAAAAGATCATTCAGCATTGAATTGCCTTGCCACCTTTGATTTTTTTCACGGCTTGCTATAAAGCTTTATGAGGCATGACCAGAACAGTCTATAAAACAGACTCATTGCTGTTGGGTTGAACAGTTTATGATATAGGCTAATTCTGGCCCACTGTTGAATCCATAAGGGCTCCTGGTGGTGCAATGGTTAAGCATTTGGCTGCTGACCTAAAGGTCAGCAATTCAAATACAACAGCTGTTCCTTGGAAACGCTATGGGGCAGTTCTACTCTGTCCTATAGGGTCACTATGAGTTGGAATCGACTTGATGGCAACGAGTTTGGTTTCTGGTTTTTACTGAGTCAGTAAGGACCCCTGGTGGTGCAATGGTTAAGTGCTCAACTGCTAACTAAAAAGTTGGTGGCTCTAACCCACTAGCTGCTCTGTGGGAGAAAAGACCTGAAGATCTGCTCCCGTAAATATTACAGCCTAGAAAACCCTATGGGGTAGTTCTACTCTGTCACATAGGGTCACTATGAGTTGAAATTGACTCAGTGGCACACAACAACAACAACTGAGTCAATATCCTTTTGAGTATTTTAGTTGATGCCACTTGAATTATGAAATTTCCCACTCTGACTGGTGAGAACATGGACTATTTCTACTTTATGTGATTTCCAAAGATTCTTCCATCTGTTCCTTTTGTGTTGTTGTTTTCCCAGCCTTGGATATTTTTCTCACACACTTGTGTTGATCAGCACTCAGGTGAAGACTCAAGTGGAACCCTTTGTATCTCTGTCTCCCTCTGTCTGTCTCTCTCTCTGTGTAGCTCCTCCTCTTCAGTGCTCTGTGAGCATTAGCCATCCAGGCCTCCTCTGTCTGTCAACAATCACCTAAAATCAGGTAGTGTGTAGAACTCCACCTGTGTTCCCTCTCCAGGTAGTAAGCTGGAACAATCATAGAAAGTCCCATTTGTTGCCTCTCTCACAAGGATCATTGTGCTATACTGTGATCTAATGTCCTACAACTGTGGTGATACATGTATGTCATGTAGTTTTTTGTTGTTCCGGCTGGAAAGGTAAACATGGTCACTTTTACTCCATCTTGGCCAGAAAATGAATTATCCATTAATTGATTTTGGAATGTTAAAATAGTCTTAGACACTTGGAATAAGAACTACTTGATCATCATGTGTTATTCTTTTTATCCTTTTCTGATTTTTACTGATGATATTTATTTTGGGATTTTTTTAAACCCGTATTTGTGAGTGAGGATGGCCTGCATTTTTTCTCTCTTGGAATGATCCTTTTCAAGCTTTGGTTGTGAAGTTTGCTGACCCAAAACTAATTTGAGAGTGGTTCCTCTTTTTCTAGTCTCTGGAAGACTCTGTATGAGATTGGCACCTGTCTTTATTAAGTAATTCATAGAATTCACCAGTAAAATCATTTGGGCTTGAGAAAGTATTAATTTATATACTTCATTTTTTTTTTAATTGTACTTCAGGTAAAGGCTTACAGAGCAAATAGTTTCTCATGAAACAGAAGTACACATGTTGTTTTATGACAT
>NW_004444013.1:3714896-3738597 GCF_000243295.1 Trichechus manatus latirostris
ACTGTGTCATGCCAATTGAGCTAGATGTTCCCCGAGACCATGGTCCCCAGAGCCCTCCGCCCAGCAATTCAGTCCCTCAGGGAGTTTGGATGTGTTATATACTTCATTTTTAAATAATTATCAGAATATTTAAAATTTCAGTTTTTTCATTTATTCGGTTTTGGTAATTTTAACTTTACTAGAATTATATACGATTGGTTTTAAAGTTTCCAACATATTGACATACAATTATTCAAATTATCCTCTATTATGTGTTTTAGGAAGTGTAGTGATGACCTCTTTTTTTATTCCTATGATTGTTTATTACTTCTTTTTTTCCTTGACCAGCCTGGCAAATGGGTTACATAATTTTTTAATGACTCACTTTTTAGTTTATTGACACTCTCAGCTATATGTTTACTTTCTACTTTATTATTTCCTCCCTTCTTTTTTGTGGAATTAATTTACTTCTGTTTCTCCAATTCCTTAAAATGGATATTTTGTTCATTGATTTCCACACTTTCTTCTTTTCTGTTATTAGTTTAGAGCTATACATTTTCATCTAAAATTAATTTTAGCTGCATCAAACATGTTTTGACATGTCATGTTTTCATTATCATTAAGTTTTAAATATCTTTTACTTTTCATTCTGATTTTCTTCCTTTGACTTCTTGGTTATTTACAAATGTGTATCTTGATTTCCATACACATGGACCCTTTCCAGTTATCTCTTTGTTATTGATTTTAGCATCTTGGTTAGAGATTATACCTTCTATGATTTTAATCATTTGAAATGTCTTAGACTTTCCAGAATTGGTCAATTTTTAATAAATGTACTACATGTGCTTAAAATAATGTGCAATATGCAATTATTGGATGCAGTGTATCTGCAGTAAGTCAATATTACTGAACACATTGTCCAAATGTTCTATACCTTTATTGACACTATATGTTTACTTATTCCCTCAAGCCAGTATTTTAAATCTCTCATTATGGGGATTTGTCCAATTTGCCTTTTGCATTTATCAATGTTTGTTTTATATATATTTTGAGGCTATTTGAGAAAGGTTTAAAATGTAAATTTAAATGGTTTTAGTTTTAAAATGAACTGAATCTTTTATCATTATGACATATTGCTCTTTATCTCTAATAATGCTTTTACCCTTAAATCAACCATTTCTAATATTAATATAGCTGCGTAATCCTAGTGGTTAGTATTTGCAGAGTATATCTTGTCAATTCATTAACTTTAAACCTTTCTGTTTCTTTATGATTTTAGATGTTTTTTGTTGACTTTTTTTGTTGTCTGTCCGTTATCCTGTTTGAAAATACTGGTCCTTTAATTAATGTGTTACCCAGATAGTTTTTATTTCACCTCCAGATCCTCTCCTCACCACTCTTCTCCACCCTGGTTGCTGGAGGCTACATCAATAGTGCTCCCATGCCCTCTGGATTCTGGTTGGGTTCATCCAAGGGGAGCCCCAGCAGTAGGCCGACTTGGTCAGGCTGTATCCCTTGACTCCACAGGAGTCTCTTTCTTTGTGATTTCTGGTAATCACTTCCTTCCTTCATCCCTTCAGGCTTTAGGGTGGTAATAGCAGAGCTGCTATGAGCTCCAGGTTACTGCCCTGTGCTCTGTAACTATGCATTTATAAATACCTGCTTCATAAATAAAATGTCCTCATATTATCCTCTTTTGAGTGTCCCATCTGTTTTCTGTTGGGGCTCTGACTGATTCAAAGCATTTAGTCCATTTATGTTTAATGAAATTAATGATATATTTCAGCTTAAATCCACTGTCTTACTAAGTGCTTTCTCATTTCCCATTATGTTCCTTTTAGTCTTTGTTCTTGTTTTCTATTGAATTTTTTTTTTTTCACCTCTTGGAAGTGATATACTCTTTAACTATTTTTTTAGTGGTTACCCTGGAGATTATAGTACACATTCTTGACTTATCAATGTTGAATATTAGTTGGTACTGATACTCCCTTCCTGGACTATGGGAAGATACTTTAATTTCCTTTACTCTGCTCCTTACTTATATGGCGTTGTTCTGTGTATCCCTTTGAAATCAGTGATCACCGTAATTCCATTTCATCTCAGGGACTGAGATGAAACTATTTCAGAATTTCAGCCCAAGGAGGGAAGATCAATCTCCTGTGGCATAGGGAAAGGGGGAAGAAAGGGTGCTGCATACTAGTCCATATCACCTATGCCTGGAGTCTTTCAAAAGCATAATTTAGCCTCTCAGTCTTTTTTCAGGAATTGATAAAGGCCCCTAAAGGATGTTGTTGTTGTTGTTAGGTGTCCTTGAGTTGGTTCTGACTCATAGCGACCCTAGTACAAAACACTGCCTGGTCCTGCGCCATCCTCTCAATTGTTGCTATGTTTGAGCCCATTGTTGCAGCCACTGTGTCAATCCATCTTGTTGAGAGTCTTTCTCTTTTTCTCTGACTCTCTACTTTACCAAGCATGATGTCCTTCTCCAGGGACTGATCTCTCCTGATAAACATGTCCAAAGTATGTGAGACGAAGTCTCGCCATCCTCGGTTCTAAGGAGCATTCTGGTTCTACTTCTTCCAAGACAGATTTGTTTATTCTTCTTGCAGTCCATGGTATATTCAATACTCTTCACCAACACCATAATTCAAATGCATCCCCAAAGGATAAATAGCCCCCAATGCAGGGTTCACCTCCTCTTGGCCTGAAAATTCTTCACTATATTGTACTCTCTGTGCATTCAAAGAGGTGTTGTTGTTGTCCATCATTTATACATTTACTTAACAGAAAATTGATCTACCATTACTGACATGAAAAAAACAAAAAAAAACTGCCGTCAATTTGGTTCTGACTCATGATGACCCTAGGTGTGCAGAGTAGAACTGCTCTATTGGGTTTCCAATGGCTAATTTTTTGGAAGTAGATCTCTAGGTCTTTTTTCCAAGGTGCCTCTGGGGGGATTCAAACCTTACAATCTTTTGGTTAGTAGGTGATGACCTGACCATTTGCACCACTCAGGGACTCCTGCCTTTACTGATAGCATACTATTTTCTGTGTTAACTTGGCCCTGTAATCTTGGTTTCCTGACCTGCACTCTTTGAGCCAATGTGCAAGATGGTACAGGGAAAGAAGATAGCAGCAGGAGAAGGCCTTTGTCCAGAGTGGGGACTAGGCAATCAGGTTGTGTTATAACCCATCTTATTAACAACCCCCAAGTATTCTTGAACCCTTAAACAAAGTCCATTGGCCTTCAAAATCTTGGTGTTAATTATTAGAAGTCAGGCAATCTCCAGTTCAAGCCTAACTCAAGGCACGAACTTTCACAAAGAGTTTTGTTAGCGCCAACAGTAAGATAAATTTAATCTTCCTCTCAACACATTGGAGGTCCTGGGTGGTACTTGGCTACTAACCAAAAGGTTGATGGTTCAAATCCACCTAGAGGCACCTTGGAAGAAAGGCCTGGTGATACACTTCTGAAAAATCAGCCATTGAGACCCCTTTGGAACACAGTTCTACTCTGACACACATGGGGTCACCATGAGTTGGAACTGACTTGACGGCAACTGGTTTTGTTTTGTTTTTCTCATCATACAAACCTTATAACAAAAAAATGGAGATTTTTCTTTGCTATCTTGTCCAGAGGTCCCTGGGTGGCACAAATAGTTTATGCTCGACTACTAACAGAAAGGTTGGTAGTTTGAACTCACCCAGGGCACCACAGAAGAAAGGCCTGGTGATCTGCTTCTGTAAAGATTAGAGCCAAGAGAACTCTATGGAGCTCAGTTCTATTCTGTAACATGAGTTGGAATCAACAATGGTTTTTTTTTTTTTTTTAATCTTGTCCAGGAACATTTACTCTTTCCTTTGATATCCTGCAGTATATAAAACCATTGACTAATTTGGCCACATGACTTAAAGAGGTAAGTTGAATGAAATTTTTAAGTCACCTGCACAGAGTCTTATCTGGGGAATGCTACAGATAACAGGGCAATTAGTTGGAGCAATGAAAGGATAAAAGAAACTATTTCGCAGATGTTTGGCCATTCAAAGCCATCTAGGCGTAATATAAAGTCAGTGAACAGGAAGAGAGAAAATGTTGAGGATTTTTGCCCCCTTCACTGATAACTCTATTTTAATATTACAACTCTGTGTGATTAATACTCCTCCTCGGGAGACTGTATACTACTAATTTGCTATTTCTGTGTAACAAGCTACTGGTTTCACATTGCTATCTTTGACTCACGTTGAGCTGTGTACCACCAGCTAGGTCCAGCAGCTGTTCCTAGCAGATAAAAGTCAAGATAAAAAGATGCAAAAACAAAGAAAGTATTTTATGAAAGGAGCACATGAGAAGAAAGAAGGTTTTCTTCAAAGAGGACTTGAAACCTCTTGGAGTGAACAGTTGACTTTTTGTTTTTGAAGTTCTGCAGTTTTGTTTAGTGTTTGACTGCTTACCTTCTAAACCTTTTCCTGTTGTGAGTCTTAGATGGAGACAGTGACCTGCTTCTCTTTATGGAAGCTGACAGAATGGGTCCAAAACTTCTGTTGGTCCTCTGGAAGCCAGGGCAAGACATATGACTGCAGGAAAATGCACATTCCTTTCTTGTCCTGTTCCTGTAACAAGAAACTTCCATTAGACTAACAGTCTGTGGTTCTCTCCACCCGTACTTTCTGACTCCCCTAACACACTCCGCAGCAAGGGAGGAAGCATGATTCATCTGATTGATGAGTTTGGAAGGAGGCTTTAGGGGTGATTGGCTGAATCCTGGACTCCCTGGGTGGCATAAATGGTTAAGTGCTTGGTTATTGACCTAAAGGTTGGAGGTTTGAATCCACCCAGAGGCACCTTGGAAGAAACACCTGGAGATCTACTTCTGAAAAATTAGCCATTGAAAACCCTGTGGAGCACGGTTTTATTCTGACACGCATAGGGTCACCATGAGTTGGAATCGACTCAGTGGCAACTGGTTTGGTTTTTGGTTTTGGGCTGAATGCTTTCCTCCCTCTCTTGCAGAGACTTGGCCACTTGGCCTCCTTCCATGTGGGTGTGTGGGATGTCGGGAGAGAAAGTAGATTATCCTTGTCCAGCTGTCCATCATTGGGTAGGTAACTCTATTAGATTCAAGGGTAAAGGATTAGCAATGCCAGTTGGCCTCAGACCTAAAACCAGTTTATCCTAACAATTTTATCAGTAATTGGGAGGAGGTATGGGGAAGAAGTATGTGGATAGACCTCTCTGAACGGGCCAAAGAAGTGAACATATTTGTGTCTCATGTGAATGCTCACCAAAGGGTGACCTCAGCAGAAGAAGATTTTAACAATAAAGTGGATAGGATGACATGTTCTGCGGAAACCAGTCATCCTCTTTTCCCTAGCCACTCCCGTCATTACCCAATGGGCTCATGAACAAAGTAACCATGGTGGCAGGGATGGAGGTTATACAAGGCTCGGCAACATGGACTTCCACTTACCAAGGTGGACTTGGTTACAGCCACTGCTTTGTGCTCAATCTGCTAGCAGCAGAGATCAACACTGAGTCCCTGATATGGAACCATTCCTTGAGGTGATCAGCCAGCAACCTGGTGGCAAGTTGATTACATTCGACCAATTCCATCATGGAAAGGGCAGCATATTGCTCTTACTGGAATAGGCACTTACTCTGGATATGTATTTGCCTTCCCTGTCTGCAATGCTTCTGCCAAAACTACCATCCGTGGACATACAGAATGCCTTATCCACCATCATGGTATCCCACACAGCATTGCCTGGGATCAAGGGACTCACTTCACAGCAAATGAAGTGCAGCAATGGGCCCATGCTCATGAAATTCACTGGTCTTACCATGTTCTCCATCATTCTGAAGACGCTAGCTTGATAGAATGATGGAACGGCCTTCTAAAGACACAATTATGGTGCCAGCTAGGTGGCAACACCTTGCAGGGTTGGTACAGTGTTCTCCAGGAGGCTGTATATGCTCTAAACCAGTGTCCAATATATGGTGCAGTTTCTCTCATAGCCAGGATTCATGGGTCCAGGAATCAAGGGGTAGTAATGGGAGTGGCACCACTCACTATTACCCCTAGTGACCCAGTTGCAGGATTTTTGCTTCCTGTCCCCGTGACCCTATGGTCTGTGGATCTAGAGGTCTTAGTTCCAAATGGAGAAATGCTCCCATATGGAGATACATCACTGATTTCATTAAACTGGAAATTAAGAATGCCACCTGGCCACTTTGGTCTTTATGCCTCTGGATCAACAGGCAAAAAAGGGAGTTACCATATTGACTGGTTGCGATTGAACCTGATTACCAAGAGGAAATCAGATTGATATTACATAATGGAGGCAAAGAAGAGAATGTCTAGAATGCAGGAGATCTCCTAGGGTGTCTCTTAGTACTACTATGCCCTGTGATTAAAGTTAATGGTAAATTAGAGCAACCCAGTTCTGACATGACTACTAATGGTCTAGACCATTCAGGAATGAAGGTCTGGGTCACTCCACCAGGCAAAGAACCATGACCAGCTGAGGTGCTTGCTGAGGGCAAAGGGAATATGGAATGGGTGGTAGAAAAAGGCATTTCTAAATACCAGTTATGACCATGTGACCAGTTACAGAAATGAGGACTGTAATTGTTATAGTTATTTCTTCCTTGTATGTGTGCATCAAATGTTTTTGTTTTCTTCACTTATAAAATAGAAGATGTAAACAGAGCTAGTGCAATTTCAGTTTTACATGTGTTGGTTCTATCTTGTTAGGTGCAAGTATGACTTTATAATTATCTTTGTTCAGAGGTTATGTACAATTTAGGGGGATGTGTACAGGTGGTTAAGAGTTTGGCTGCTAACCAAAAGGTTGGCAGTTTGAATCCACCAGCTGCTCCTTGGAAACCCTATGGGGCAGTTCTACTCTATCCTATAGGACTGCTATGAGTTAGAATCGACTCGATGGTACTGGGTTTTGGGTACAGGTACCAAGATGACAAGGGGTGGACTGTGTGTCAACTTGGTGGGCCATGTTTCTCAGTGGTTCGGCAGTTACAATGTAGCTTGACAGTTGTATAACGATGCAGTCATCTCCAGGATAACATCTGATACAATATGATCATCTGCATGATGGAATCTGCTGTGAGTAGCCAATCAATTGAAAGGGAATTTCCTTGGGGTGGCTTGCATCCAGTATAGATGGACTTTCTGGCAAGGCTCATGGGATTTTGCTTGCTCTGGATCCTGTAACTGGCTCCTGTTCATCTGACTTCCCGTTCTTGGGACTTGAGCTAGCAGCATACCTGCCGTCTTGCCTGCTAATCTTGGGATTGGTCAGTCTCCACAGCCTGTAAGCCAGAGCCCTCCTGTCTGACCTGCCAATCTTGGGTTCGCCAACCCCCACAGCTACATGAGTCAGGAGAAGCCTCCAGCCTGACCCATAGACTTGGGATGTTCCAGTCTCTACAACTGTGTGAGCCATTTCCTTGATATAAATCTCTTTATATTTATAAACTTTACTGGTTTTGCTTCTCTAGAGAACCCAGCCTAAGACAGTAATAGAGAAAAATATTTTGATCTCTGGCTCCCTAATTCGTGGGTTTTGCTCTCAGTCGGTTACACAATCTGGAAAGAAAAAATATTGTTTATAGGCTTCCAAAACACCCAATGTTTTAATTCATGGGGCTGAGAAATTTAAGAAATAAACAAGAGCGAAACTGGGGACCAAAATAACATGTGGAAAGTGGAGTGAGTATTCCAGCTTGGCTAGAGTTGAAGGCTTAACACTTTAGTCACGAGCAAGCAGGGCTAATGTGGGTATTTGACCTCTGCTGCCCATTGCAGACTATGTCCAGAGGACAGAGGTTGATGTTACACAGGCAGGGCAGACCTATGCAATCCATATGAAGAGGCAGTGACAATGGACACTATAGTACAGGATGGAACAAACCTGCTCACAAGAAACTACTAGACAAAGCCTATGCTAATTTCAGTACTTAGATGGTTGGAGGCTAGGGGAAGGAGATTTTGAGTAGATATCTGATGAAGAAAGCCATGTTCATTGAGGTCTGGTGATGTGGTTGCCAATGTGAATTTTTAAACTTTTCAAGAAACCTGGAATATGTTCACTGCCACTGTCTGAGAGGGTAGACAATAAACATAAGGACCCTAAGCCCAGGTAAATTAAAATATAGTGCAATAACTAACTTCCTAAAGGGAGAATGTTGTCCAATTGAGTGTTCACAGAGCATGGACGCTGGACAACTGGCGTAGACCAACAGAGGTTGTGGTAAAACCAAGACCAAGAACGACTTCCTCTATCTCCTTTCTTTTTCTCCATAAACCACCTAATCTCCACCCTGCCTAATTACTGTATTGGATTCCTGGGATTTACTTGTGTTTTCTAAATTTTGTGTGCATAGGACAAGTGTCTTAGTTTCCTAACACTGCTCTAACAGAAATACCATGAGTGGGTGGCTTTCATGAACAGAAATTCATTTTCACCCAGTTTAGGAGGCTAGAAGTCTGAATTCAGGGCACTGGATCTAGGAGAAGGCTCTCCTTCTGTCGACTCTGGGGGAAGATCCTTGTCTCTTTCAAATTCTGTAGTCCCAGCGTGCTAGCATTCCTCGGTTCCTTGGCGATCTTTAGGTGGCATCTGCCATTGACCCTTTTGTGCTTCCTTCTGTGTCTAATCTGCTCTTATTATAACTCAGAAGTGATTAGGTTTAGGACACACCTTACATTGATACGACCTCATTACATAACAAAGAAAAATCTATTTCCAAATGGGATCACTTTCACAGGTATAGGGGTTAGGATTTCAATTCATATTTTGAGGGGACACAATAACTAATATAACTAGTGTTATATTAATTTTGAACTATTAATCTTAGGTTGTTAATTATTGAACTCTTAAAGTGTTGGTGAGAATGTAGAGGAACTAGAACCTTCATACTCTGCTTGTGAGGTTGTAAAATGGAGCAACCTCCTCGGAAACAGGCAATTTTCTTAAAAAAATTTAAACAACCCCATACCATATGATCCAACCAGTCCCTTTCTAGGTATTTACTCAAGAGAAATGAAAGTATATGTCCATAAAGTCTTTTATACAAATGTTCATAGCAGCTTTATTTGTAGTAGCTTTATCTGAAATAGTCCTAAAGGCACAAATAAGTTGCATAAGCAAATGGTTTACAGTCCCATGATACCTACTCCTGCCACATTCTCAGTACTCCCTCACTTACACTTATGGCGAATTAATTATATGATCCCCAAACAGCTTCCCAATGAATTTCTTTTCTGCTTAAATTATCCTGAGTCAGTTTCTGCCACTTGCAACCAAGATCCACTCATCTTCCTCAAATTTGGAGGGAGACAGAAGGTTCTGCAAAACACAGGCATAAACCAGGAAATCTAAAGTTTACCTAGAAAGTCATCTTGGTCCCTTACCAATTCTGAAAACAGGAATTACAAGCAATATATGTATGCTAGAAATCCACTACCCATCTGTCAGCTTGTTGTACTATGATGGCTTGCATGTTGCTGTGAAGCTGCAAGATATGCCACTGGTTTTTAAAATACCAGCAGGGTCATCTATGGTGGACAGGTTTCAGTAGAACTTTTAAACTAAGACAGACTAGGAAGAAAGACCTGGCAATCTACTTCTGAAAATTAGCCAATGAAAATCTTATGGATAACAACAGAACGTTGACTCACTTGCTTTGGACATGTCATTAGGAGGGATAAATAGCTGGAGGAAGACACCATGTTTGCTGAAGTAGAGGGCCAGTGAGGGTGAGGGACACCCTTGGTGAGATGGAATGGCACAATAGCTGCAACAATGGACTTGAACATGCTGGTGATCTTGAGGATGATATAGGACTGGACAGTGTTTGTTCTGTTGTACATAAGATCACCATGAATCAGAGAATCAGAGTTGACTTAACAGCAGCTGTCTGCCTGTCTTCTGTCTGTCTATCTAATCTATCTATCTAGCTAGCTAGCTATCCATCCATGCTAGAAGTGGAGTTGATCTAGTCTAATTTTCTCATTGTAGAGGGTCGAACAAGCACAGAAATGATCAGTCAACTACTCAATTTTCAGTCAACAGCTGCTATCAGTCACACAGCTGAAAAAAGCCAAGACAATAACTGAGTCCCCCCAAGTCTCATTTCTGTGCACAGTAGTTAAGAACTATGGCTGCTAACCAAAAGGTCAGCAGTTAGAATCTACCAGCTGCTCCTTGGAAACCCTATGAGGCAGTTCTTTTCTGTCCTATAGGGTCTCTGTGAGTTGGAATGGACTTGACGACAACAGGTTGGCTTGGTTTTTTGGTATTACTGTGAGTTGGAATGGACTTGACGACAACAGGTTGGCTTGGTTTTTTGGTATTACTGCCAGTGGCACTTGGGGAAGGAACAGACTCACGGAGGACATCTTCTCTTCCACTTACTGACAGCGGGCTGTGTCCTCCAGGACAACACCAGGTGATGCTTCCACGAGGCACCTTGGGAAATAGCAAAGCTGACATGACAAGGAATGCGAGAAATTGCACAGAGAAGCTCTGCGGAGGTAATGATATGCTTAATAAAGCAATAGCATTTGAATGTTATCACTTTTATTTGAAAGTGTGCCTGCAAGTAAAGATTATAATGCTGAAAAGTCTATGGACTTGTTCCAAAAAGTAACTTGTGGCTTCATGAAAACTAAAATATGTCCAGCCCCATGGTTAAAAATAAATGTCTCATAACTAATGAGTGTGTCAATTGATCACTCCTTTTGCAAACTATCAGATGAGAAGGCTGGTATATCTTTGTGCTCTGAATCTCAAAATCGTGAAGCAGTGCACACATACATAGAATACAGAGCAGCCAAAACATTTAATTAAAAAACCAAACCTATTACTGGTGAGTTAGTGCTGACTCATGGCAACTGCATATGTTACAGAGTAGAACTGCTCCATAGGGTTTTCTTGGCTGTAATCTTTATGGAAACAGATCACCAGGTCTTTCTTCCTCAGTGCCACTTTGTGAGTTTGAACCAGCAACCTTCAGGTTAGCAACTGAGCACAAACCATCTGTGATACCCAAAGACCTCAGTAATTTAATAGCGTCCTAGACTTTAAGAGGTGCAAAGACATAAGATATTGTCTTGGTCAATCACATTACTTAATAGATTAGGAAACTAAGGCTGAAGGAAGATAAATAAATTAGTGGAAGATGCAGAGCTGACCAGTGTCAGAGTCATTGCTTGGACTCAGGTGTCCTCACTCAGTGTATGGCATACTGAGGTTCTCCATTGTGGCTTACAGCAGGGCTTCTCACACTTTAACGTGCATAGAAATCATCTGAGGATCTGGTTAAATGCAGATTTTGATTCAGTAGAATTGAGGTTTGGTCTGGGATTCTGCATTTCTAACATGCTCTTGGAGTCCCTGGGTGGTACAAACTATTAATGCACTCGGCATCTAACTGAAAGCTCGTGGTTCGAGTCCACCCAGAGGCCTGGCAGTCTACTTCTGAGAAAAGTAGGCCATTGAAAACCCTATGGAGCACAGTTCTACTCTGACACACATGGGGTTGCCATGAGTTGAAGCTGATCGACAGAAACTGGTTGGTTTTCAAAACACTTCCAGGTGGTGCTGATCCTGCTAGCCCCAAGATCACTTATACTCAGCTGCGTCTTGGAATAACCCAGGAGCTTTAAAACTCCTGAGACCTGGGCTCCACCTCCAGAGACTGATTTGTTTGCTATGGGGTATGACTTGGATGTCAAAATTCTTAAAAGCTCCTCAGATGATTCCAAAGTGCAGCAAGGTTTGAGAACCACTGCTGTAAAGTTACTTTATTTACATGTAAAATAATGACTTTTCCAGGAGGAAGGCCTTTAGCTGGTCTCTAACTTTGAGAGAATCTGCACCATTCTTTTTTCACTCGTTGAGTTAATTAGAGCTAGTTCAGTGAGGTCATGGTTGGCAAATTAATTATCGCAAGGTTGGTGAGTAAATTGACCCCTTACGGTAAATACAGTTCACAGCGTTGAACAAAGGTAGTTTCTTATAACAAACGCACATAGTCTAATAAAGGTTATAACTCCAATGTCCTTGGAATACTAAAACGAACCTTTTAATGTTACAAGAAAACTGCCTTTTTAACCAACAGATTTAAATATTCACCTTTATGATGACAGAGAATAAGTAGCAATTTAAGTTAAATTGTATGGTGATTGTTATGTAAATATGCACAAAATATTTCTCTAATATTATCCTTAATAGTAATTTATTGAATGTAATTAATAATTTACATTATTAATTAGTTAATGAATTAGTATAATTAATAAATATTTGAATGTTATCAATTTTATTTGAGTGTCAGCAATATAACAATACTTATTACATATATTTATTACTTATACCTATTAGCAATACTCATTGCTGCTTAAAACAATAACAGTAGTCAGCTTTGATTTCTCAAAAGCGCTCTTATCCAAAGCTTCTCAAGTTTCACTGAAGATGTTTGCCAAAAAACTCTCATGGCTTCTGATTTTCAGTTGAAATTTATGTAAGGCTGAATCCAAGGAAAACAGGGATTATAATGATTTATGTCCACTCTGCTGATGTATTTTTCAGAGCCCTCGTGATGCAGTGGTTTAGAGCTATGGCTGCTATTCAAAAGGTTAGCAGTTCAAATCCACCAGGTGCTCCTTGGAAACTCTATGGAGCAGTTCTACTCTGTCCTTTAGGATCGCTATGAGTTGGAATTGACTCAACAGCAACAGGTTTTGTTTTGTTTGTTTTTTTTTGGTTTTGTTCCCTGTTGGCTACTAACCAAAAGGTTGGTCATTCAAACCCACCCAGAGGTGCCTCAGAAGTAAGGCCTAGTGATCTGCTTCCAAAAGATCACAGCCTTGAAAATCCTATGGAGTGCAGTTGTACTCTGCACACTTGAGGTTGTTGTAAGTTGGAATTGACTCTACAGCAACTAGCAACAACTGTGCTCTTTATCAAGTCACCTTGCCTGAGTTGGGCACATCTGCCGCCAGTCCAGCAGCCAGCCCACCAGCACCAGTCCTGGAGTGGAGGAAGCAGAACCCAAACTTTTAATCCCAATGTGAGTATCTTAATAATCACCAAATTACAGGTTTTTCTCCTGGAAGTCACTTAGCCAATTAAAGTAAATTGATAGCAAGTTAAAAAAAAAAAAATTTCATTCCATGAGTATAATGCTGCCTCATCGTGAGTTAGTGGTAAAGACATCTGCTGATAAGCATGAGTTGTTGGTAGATCATTTTCTCTAGTCTTCCGCCTTGGCTGGAGAACACAGACCTTGGCAAACAAGTCATAGTTTAGATCCCATAAACTGCATCTCTTTAGAGCTATCAGTTGACCTTCAAGATGGCTTTGTACGTGGAAAGAAACTGTTTATTCAGCTCAACTGGCAAGACTGACTTATGGCTCTGATCAGTTACCGTGTCCCTGGTTTACAGCATGTAAAAGGCACACTCCCCACCCCCACCCCCCCGCCCCCAAACACACTGCCCTGCAGCTGCTGTTAAGGCCTTGGCAATATTAACTGACTCACAACTATAGAAGCAAACACGTGTCCTACCAAAACCACTTGATTCTCCCGCAACTGGGGGCTCTCTGGAACATGCCCTGGAGATACTAAAATTTTTCCCTGAGATGTGGCAGGTATGGTAGGCAGAATAATGCTATTCCACCCCAAACGATGTCCATGTCCTAATCCCCAGAACCTGAGAAGATGTTAGGTTACATGGCAAAAGGAATTAAAGTTGCAGAGGGAATTAAGGTTGCTAATCAGCTGCCCTTGAGAGGGGGAGATATTTCTGGATTATCTGGGTGGGCCCAATGGAATCACAAAGATTCTTGTAAGTGGAAGAGGGAAGCAGGGCAAGAGAGCCAAAGAGATGCAAGTATGAGAAGGACTCAGCCTGGCATTGCTGACTTTGAAGATGGAGGAGGGGTTCACAAGCCAGGGAATGTGGGTGGCCTCAAAAAGCTGGAAAAGGCAAGAAAACAGATTGTTTTCTAGAGACTGGAAAGGAACCTGCCCTGTCAATACCTTGACTTTAGACCAGGGGGACTCTTTCAGACTCTGAACCCCAAAACTGTAAGAAAATATATCTGTGTTGTTAAGCCACTGAGTTTGCGGTCAATTGTCACAGCAGCCATAGGAAACTGATACAGCAGGGAAACCAAATTCTGCCCTTTCTTGTATTTCTTGATTTTAAGGAATTTAAAAAATTTTACCCCTTCTTGAATTTCAGAAGTTTCTTGAAATTCAGGAAGCACATTTTAAGAAACGTTTATCTGGCTGTATGCTATGGAACACTCGTCTTGGTGTGGGCCCTCCCCACCTTCCCACTGCACCACTGTCCACTCCACGTCCACTCTCCTATTGTGAGGGACCCATAGGTGCTGCTCTTGCTGGCCCCTCCTCCTGGACTATGGAGCTGGCTGTCAGCTTACAGTGGACGTCTACTCATGTTTCAGTCCCAGCCTTCTCTGATGGCTTGACTAGGTCATCTTTGTGCCACCACCATTTTTAGCACATATGTTTATTACTGCACTTAACGTGTTGTTGCTAGTTCTGCTGAGTCAATTCTGACTCATGGCGACCCAGTGTGTGCAGAGTAGAACTTCTCTATAGTGTTTTCAAGGCTGTGACCTTTCAGAAGTTGTTCACCAGGCCTGTCTTCTGAGACATCTCTGGCGGCATTCATCCACCAACATTTTGCTGGTAATCAAGCACTACTCAGGATTGCGTTACTGTACCCAAATTACTTCTTTCTCTTTTCTACATCTTTCTCTTTGATTCTGTTAGGAAAGAGGCTTGTTTATTTATCTCTTGATATTTAGTGGCCAGAACACCAGTGACCATTATGTCTTTTACACTTGGCACATTTATGTTGAATACTGACCATGTGCCAAGCACGTAGTCAGTGTTCAATAAATGTTAACTGTAGATACGTGAAGATAAATATCTGGACAGTTGATGTAAAACTATGATTGGCTTCAGTCTTGATGCTGCAGTGTTCCTTATATAAGGACTCAGGGGAGATTTGTCTCAGAGTCCAGCTTAGGAGAATCTTGCCTTGCACATGGAAGCAGTATAATGGAGTGTTTCAGAGGACAACTGTGGAATTAGACTGGAGTTAGACAGCCTGAATAAATCTTGGGGTCACTACATACTAGTGTTATGATCTCAGGTAAATCTTATAATGTAGTCCTCAGTTTTCTTATCTATAAAATGAGAATAACAAAAGCACACAGCACAAAGTTTGTGTTTGTGTGTGTATGTATGAGAAAAAAATGAGACATTCCAAAAACTGCTAAAATATTACTTTCAGTCATATTTATAATTATAAAATTATTATATGTATACATATATCGTGCATGTTATATATAAGGTCCTGGGTGGCATAAATGGTTTGTACTTGACTATTAACCTAAAGTTTGGTGGTTCAAACTCACCCAGTAGCACAATGGAAGAAAGGCCTGGTGATCTGCTTCAGTAAAGATTACAGTCAAGAAAGCCCTATGGAGCAGTTCTACTCTGTAACACATGGGGTCACCATGATTTGTAATCAACTCAGTGGCAGCAGATTATATTATATATAATATTATTATAACTTTTTGTGTTGTCAGAAAACCTAAAACTGAGTGTTGTGATCAGCTCTTACAATTTTTCTTAGACTATGTACCTGTCCACATGATTTGCTTAAATTCTCCTCCCTTTCTTTTGTCAGATTAGGTTTTTATTTATTTTCAATTAAGGATTTTTTAATAAGTTTTATTCATATTAGACATTTTATCTTAAGCCATCTCAAATATTTTCTGTAAGGAGGCAGAATAACCAAAACCAAAAACCAAACCCATTGCCGTCAAGTCAATTCCGACTCATAGCGAACCTATGGGACAGAGTAGAACTGTCCCATAGGGTTTCCAAGGAGCCCCTGGTGGATTCAAACTGATGACCTTTGGGTCAGCGGCTGTAGCTCTTAACCACTACACCACCAGGGTTTCCAAGTAGGCAGAATATTAATAATTTATTTTTAAAAAAGTATAAAATTGGAATGTTAGTACCTATTTACCACTGAATGAATAATTTATTTTATAAGGATCAGTGCAAAGCTGGTTCCTATGAGGGAGAGGTTAAAGATGTCCCAAATGTCCATCTTTTGCAAATAACTGTGCCACTCCATCATCTCTAACACCAACTACTCCCCTTCCCCTCAGTAGTCTCCCTCCAGTCTCTGGGTTCTGTAAGTCTCTGCATCATCTCACAGAACTCAAGAACTGTATCAAGGAAATGGATCACGTGGTTGTGGAGGCTGGCAATTCCAAATCTGTGGGTCAGGTGTAGGCTTCTCCACTCATGTGGACAGCCGCAGGGGTCCGTGAACCCAAATTGGCAGGCCAGACAACAGACTGCTGGCTCACAAGGCTGTGGAAACTGTTGAATCAGGTCAGATGAAAGGCTGCCGGCCCACGGGCTCCAGAAGCTGGCAAATGCCAGAATCGGCAGGTCAGATGGCAGGCTGCTGGCTGAAGTCCCAAGAACCAGAGGTCAGACAATGATGAGCTGGATGCAGGATCCAGATGCAGAGACAGAAAGAGCCCTACCAGAGCACCCACATATATATGCTGAATACAGCCCACACCCAAGGGAAGGGTGTGACTTGAATAAGAGTGGGACTTGAGTCATGCCCTCTTGCAAGGCTGTGACTCAAGATACACTCCACACCAATCCTGCCTCATTAACATATAGAAGTTAGGATTTATAGCTCATAAAATGGAGGATAATCAGGATAATTACATCAGATTACAAAATGGAGGCTAGCCACACGATCCTGGGAATCATGGCCTAGCCAAGCAGACACATAACCCTAACCATCATGGGTTCCATGCACCTTATTTGCATAGTCCCACTCAATCATTGTATGTGAGTCACAAAGACCATGGCTAGAAGGGCCATATTAAGTAATTCATTGCACTGCAACCTCATAGTGATCTTGGGAAGTTAAAATGAAAGAAGCCAAAAACTAAGCCAAACTCATTGCTGTTGAGTTGATTCCGACTCATAGCGACCCTATAGGACAGAGTAGAACTGCTCCATATGGTTTCCAAGGAGTGGCTGGTGGATTCGAACTGCTGACCTTTTGGTTAGCAGCTGAGCTCTTAACCATTGAGCCATCAGGGCTCCAAAATGAAAGAAGTGTGCTGAAATTGCTTTGGAGATAAATCTTTTTTTTTTTTTTAAAATGCCCCAAATGCAATCAGCATTTATATCAAGTTCATAAATTAAAGAACATGATGTTCCTGGACTAGAAATATCAGTAATGTGTGAATACATTTGGCTTCTAATAACTTAAAAACAGAACCAGTTCTACCAAGTCAACTCCAGCTCATGGTGACCCCATGTGTGTCATAGTAGAACTGTGCTCCACAGGGTTTACAGTGGCTGATTTTTTGGACATCGATGGCCAGGCCTTTCTTCCAAGGCATCTTTGTGTGGACCCGAACCTCCAACCTTTTGATGAGCAGCCCAGCATGTTAACCATTTGCATCACCCAGGGACTCCTCTGACAAGTTAAAAAAAAAAGAAAAAAACAAACCCGTTGCCATCAAGTCGATTCCAACTCATAGCAATCCTACAGGACAGAGTAGAACTGCCCCATAGGGTCTCCAAGGAGCAGCTGGTGGATTCAAACTGCCGACATTTTGGTTAGTAGCTGAGCTCTTAACCACTGCACCACCAGGGCTTTTGTGCATATGCCTAGAATGGAAAGAGAGCTGGTCTTTTAACCCTTCCACTCTCTAATGAGTGACTTGGCCACTCTGGCTTCAATTTCCTCTAGTGTAACTAAAAGTTTTAGATGAGATGGTCACAAGCACCTTTCCTGCCCTGACATCTGAGCTCACTATAAAAACGTGAAATAGTCGCTTACATTTATGAGGCACTCTACAGTTTACTAACCCCCTCAGAGCATTTAATTCTTATGCGAACCCTGTGAGGTGCATATCATTGACCTCTCTATTTTAAAGCTGCAAAAATAAGTCACTTGCTCAAGCTTTCACTGCTGGTAGCTGCCATCTCCTGAGACCAAATGCTGAGCTCATTCTTCTATAACACAGCTCCAAATTTTGTGAAGCAGAAGCCATAAAATGTTTCAGGAGATTAATATCCACACCTCATTACACTGGTTAATGCCTTAATCGATCATTTCTACAGAACCCCAGAATATGACATTTGACCCAATTGCCTGGATTGGCACACCATAACAGTTAAACAAACAAAATCGTCTTGTGATTGAGGTTGTAAAAATTGAAATATCACATGCTACCACCTTTCAGACATTGCAAAACGTGAATCATTAGGGTTATCAGCAATTATCTCTACTATGAACATAATCCTCAGAGAAAATAAGTTTATTAGGGTCAGTGGATTTAAACATTCAGTTAATTTATTTCCTAGTCTGGAGGAACCAAATAGTTTATTTCTACTTGTAAAATGGTGGGGTGCACCACATTACTTTAAAAAAAAGCTCATGAATTTCCAGTGCTTCAGAAACCTGTTGAGAGTGAAAGAGGAAAGCCAACCCAGTTTTGGTCTTATGAAATCCACCCTTGTTGAATTTACTGGATGCTTGTAGAATAAAAGTAGACAACCTACTTCCAGCCCACTGAATGCATAACCCAAGAATATTGCATTTTGGTTCAAAAAATGACAATGATCTCCAATCAATCAAGTTACTAGAATGAAGAAAAAGGAAGACAAAAAAAGAATTGATGCATTTGAATTGTGGTGTTGGCGAAGAAGATTGAAGATACCATGGACTGCCAGAAGAACAAACAAATCAGTCGTAGGAGAAATACAACCAGAATGCGCCTTAGAGGTGAGGGTGATGAGACTTCAGCTTGTTTACTTTGGACACGTCTTCAGGAAAAACCAATCGCTAGAAAAGGACATCTTGTTTGGTAAAGTAGAGGGTCAGTGAAAGCCACGGAAACCCTCAATGAGATGGACTGACACAAAGCCGCAACAGTGGACTCAAACATACCAACACTCATGAAGATGGTGCAGGACCGGGCAGTGTTTCATTCTGTTACACATAAGGTCACCATGAGTCAGAGCCGACTCATTGGCAAGTAACAACAACCGTCAGATCCGAGGTCAATGTGAGGTGGAAATATGGAAAATGTAGGGTCTTCAGTTCAACGAGTTAGTAGTCATAGAGGAAATCATGCCACACAAACTGAGAGTAAGTTGGGTCATCAGAACTTTATACTCCATGTTGTTGTAGGGTTTCAAGAAGAGTGGATTTCCTGTGTGCTTTTGAGGTAGGGGTGGAAGTTTTATGCAGTAAAGTGACAACTGAGTGGGTCTTATAGATGGGTGGGATTTTAGGAGGAGGAGGTATGTAAAGGAGAGGGCATTTATTGAGCGCCTACTATGCACTAGGCATCATGCTGAGGAGTTTGCATCTTATGGGAATGGACCTCAGCAAGGCCTGGAGCCTAGGCATGTAGGGGAGCTATGCCCAGAAAAGTGGCTTCTGCTTCATGCATCCTCATGATGATTACTTAGGAATGGATTGGGGTGGTTTTGCATCAGTTACCTGCACCTGGTGGACAGGTACGTACATAGGTGCATAGACAGAGCCATCAGATGATCAAGTGGGAAGGAGTCCACCAAAACCAAACCCATTGCCGTTGAGACGATTCCAACTCTTAGCAACCCTATAGGACAAAGCAGAACTGCCCCACAGGGTTTCCAAGTCTGTAATCTTTATGGAAGCAGACTGCCTCATCTTTCTCCCATGGAGTGGCTGGTAGAGTCAAACCTTTCAGTTAGCAGCTGAGTGCTTAACCACTGTGCCACCAGGGCTCCTTGGAAGGAGTCCAGGAGGATAAAAACCCCTGTGCCAAGGGCAAAGGAAGCTCCTCGCACTGGAGAATCCTCACTGGGTGTCTGTGGTGTGGTCTACAGGTCCAGCTCATCGTAGGAGCTCTAGGGCAGGGACCACCTCCATCTGGGAGCACTGCATGTGCCTCTGTCTGCACACTCCCACACCTGTGCCACTAACCAGGTGCCGTCAAGTCAATTCCAACTCAAGGTGACCCCGTATGTGTCAGAGTATTACTATGCTCCATAGGGTTTTCATGGCTGTGAGCTTTCAGAAGTAGATCACCGGCCTTTCTTAGCAGGCGCCTCTGGGTGGTTCAAACCACCAACCGTTTGATTAATAGCTGGGCACTTATCCGTGTGCACCACCCAGGGATTCCTTTGTTACTAAAGAAGCTTTAAATCTATAACTGTGTCAACTGACTCATTTTATCCATCACATTATCGTTCTACGATGACAACCACGCCTCTGAATTCTTTTATTTAATCTGAGCAAAAATAACTCTTCAATTGTTGGCCAATGGCCATGCCACCAGGAGCATTCCTAAAGGGAACAAGCTTAGATTTATCACTTGCTGCAGCAAGGGGGCCAGCCTACCGTGGTGACCTGAGAGGCACTTCAAAAGGTGGATGCTAAGGAAGGGATACGGTCCACAGCCTCCTCTTTAGAACCTGCCAGTCTGTATGGAGCCTCTCTTATCTCAGCTTGCCTGTGCTTTATTTCAGAACGTAGAGATCTGAATAAACAGGTTTTGAAAGAACCTGAGCCTGGAGAATTTGTGATACACATCTTGGTTTGGGCTTGGTAGAGTTCAATTGTTTTGTGGCTTCTGTTTCAAGTGTTCATGTTTGTCTTAGTCGTCTAGTGCTGCTATAACAGAAATATCACAAGTGGATGGCTTTAAAAAAGAGAAGTTTATTTTCTCACAGTCCAGTAGGCTACAAGTCCAAATTCAGGATATCAGCTCCAGGAGAAGGCTTTCTCTCTCTGTCGGCTCTGGAGGAAGGTCCTTGTAATGCATCTACCTTCCCTTGGTCTGGGAGCATCTCTGTGCGGGAACCTGCTTTCTTGGTGGTATGAGGTTCCCATGTGTCTCTGCTTGCTTCTCTCTTTTATATCTCAAAAGACATTGGCTTAAGACACTATCCAATCTTGTAGACGCCATCAGTATAGCTGCTACTACTCCATCTTATTAGATCATAGTGGTTGAATTTACAACACATAAGGAAATCACATCAGATTACAAAATGGTACACAATCGTACAATACTGGGAATTATGACCCAGCCACGTTGACAGATATTTTGGGGGGACACAATTGAATTCATGACAATGTTTTCACCACTTATTCAGAACCGGGGCTTGGAGAGGCTAAGGAACTTGCCCAATGGCACACTGGGCCTAGGCCTGGCTTTTTTTTTTGGTCCAGTTGCCATCGAGTCAATTCTGACTCCTGGTGACCCCAGGTGTGTCAGAGTAAACTGTACTCCATAGAATTTTCAATGGCTGATTTTGGGGAAGTAGACTGCAAGGACTTTCTTTACAGGTGCCTCTGGGTGGACTCAAACCTCCAACCTTTTGGTTAGCAGCTGAGTGTATTAACCGTTTGCACCACCCAGGGGCTCCCTAGGTCTGGCTCCAACTAAGCCAGTTGCCATGGAGTAGACTTCAAGTCATGGTGTGTGCAGAGTAGAACTGCGCTCCACGGGGTTTTCATTGCTGCAACATTTTGGAAGCAGACCACCAGGCCTTTCTTCCAAGCCACCTCTAGGTGGGTTCAAACTGCTGACCTTTTGGTTGGTAGCAGAGCACTTAACCATTTGCACCATCCAGGGACTCCCTAGGTCGGGCTAGGGTGGCAAATGGTGTAAGTCAGGGGGAGGCAGAGCCAGTGAAGGCGGGAGGGGAGTGAGCCTGCACACAGATGGGCCTGGTGAGGCCAACCTTCGGTGTCATGCCAGAGAGTCTTCACCTTATTCCGAAGGCAGTGCCCAGCCACTGAGGGCATTCAAGCAGGGCTGAGCCACTGTCAGAGCTGGACTTCCGAGCTTCAGTGTGATCCCAGGGGACCAAAGAGGACAGGGCTCAGGCTGAGAGACTACTAGAAAACTCTGCCAACTGGAACTACAAGACATTCTCTGGTAGATAAACTACATCCTAAAGAAGGAAGACGACAATCCAAATATATAAGCTGATAGTGCAGTGCAATGGTATCGGGCTTTTTGCATTATCTCTTCTGGCGGCAATTTCTTATCTTTTTAGTGAAATTAGCCTGTGATGCTTAAGGCTGGAACAGTGGTTCTCAAAGTGTGGTCCCTGGACCAGCAGTCTCAGCCTCACCTGGGAATTTGTTTGAAATCTCAGGCCCCACCCAGGCCTGCTGAATCAGATACTGAGGGGGTGGGGTGGGAATTTAATAAGCCCCCCAGGTGATGCTGATACACCCTCACACTCGAGAACCACTGTACTAAAGCGTTGTTGTTGTTGTGTGCTGTCGAGTTGATTTTCAACTCCTAGTGACCCCATGTCACAGAGTAGTACTGCCCCATGCTGTTTTCTAGGCTGTAACAGGAGCAGATTGCCAGGTCTTTCTCCCGCAGAACCACTGGGTGGGTTCAAAACACGGACCTTTCAGTTAGCAGCCCAGCACTTAACTGCTTAACTGATTTGCTTACCCGTTGCACCACAAGGGCTAGTGTGATGTTTGCAGTGTTAGCACAGGACTTAACAGAGGGTAAAGCTGTTTAAATAAAATCCCTTCCCACCTTAAACTCAGCAGCAGTGGCGGCCAGGACTTCCCTCTAGTACTATTTTTCAATTCAGCTCAGCCTTGTTTGCCTTTTAAATATGGCCTCCTGTGTCTTTGGAAGTATTGAAAGGCACTATGAACAATTAGAAAATACAGTTTCACAAAGGTGTGAGTCACAGTAAAGTTGTGGCTTTTTTTTTTTTTTAGCGACCTGAGGGAGCGAGGAGGGAGCCACCTTGAGAAATTACTTGCATGTTAATTGCAACCTGTAGCTTCCTGGTGACCGTGTTTCATGTTGCAGGCCTTTACGATTTTTATTAGGAACAGGAGCTTTTCGTTACTGTTGGTTGCCCCGGGAGTTTTAAAAGAACTGATTTTCTGTCAGAAGAGATTGGAATCAATTGCAGTCTTCCTGTCAAGATAGTGCTAAAACATTTATTTAAGGGTTTAGCTGCTTGCCTGGCCTTATCTGTATTCTGAACTGCTTGTCCAATGAAATAAAATTCATTCATGCCTTTGCTCCCTGTGTTATTGACAAAGCACACACTTTATGTGACTCAAAGCCAGAGACCGTCTTCTGGGAAAACTTCTCTCTAAACTTGTCTAAAGGAGTTATTTTATTTCACTTTTTTTCATGCCAGCTCAAGAACATCAAATGGGAAATTCTAGGGCAAAGAGGGGGCTGTGGTAGGGCTATGAAGGTGTTTCCAAAAGGCCAGTGGGTAAAAATAAGGGTGGCTCCTTCTCTCTGACCGGGGTCCTTCATCAGAATCCCAGGGTGGAGCAAACTGCTTTCCAGAATAATGACCTCTAGGAAGCTTGCTGTTCATTTGCATTTATAGATAGGATGGCGTTTTAAATACATCAGATATAAAAGAATATATATGTATATATACCCATTGCTGTTGAGTTGACTCAACTGCCTTATAGGGTTTTGAAGGCTGCAAATCTGTACAGAAGCAGACTGCCACATCTCGCACAGAGCAGCTGGTGGGTTTGAATCACCAACCTTTCAGTTAGCAGCTGAGCGCTTAACCACTGCACCACCAGGGCTCCATATA
>NW_004444013.1:3738697-3771410 GCF_000243295.1 Trichechus manatus latirostris
ATGGGAATTCCAGAACACTTAATTATGTTCATGCGGAACCCATACATAGAACAAGAGGCAGTCACTCGAACAGAACAAGAGGATACAGCGCGGTTTAAAATCAGAAAAGGTGTGGGTCGGTGTTGTATCCTTTCACCATACTTATTCAATCTGTATGCTGAGCAAATAATCCCAGAAGCTGGACTGTATGAAGAAGAACATGGCATCAGGATTGGAGGAAGACTCATTAACAACCTGTGATATGCAGATGATACAACCTTGCCTGCTGAAATTGAAGAGGACTTGAAGCACTTACTGGTAAAGATCAGACTACAGCCTTCAGTATGTATTACACATGAACATAAAGAAAACAAAAATCCTCAGAACTGGACCAATAAGCAATGTCATGATAAACGGAGAAAATATTGAAGTTGTCAAGTATTTCATTTTACTTGAATCCACACTCAACACCCATGGAAGCAGCAGTCAAGAAAACAAATGATGTATTATTGCATTGGGCAAATCTGCTGCAAAGGACATCTTTAAAGTGTTAAAAAGCAAAGATATCATTTGGAGGACTAAGGTGCACCTGACCCAAGCCATAGTATTTTCAGTCACCTTATATGCCATATGAAAGCTGGACAATGAATAAGGAAGACTGAAGAAGAATTGATGCATTTGAATTATGGTGTTGGTGAAGGATAATGACTATACTACTATGGACTACCAGAAGAATGAACAAATCTGTCTTGGAAGAAGTACAGCCAGAATGCTCCTTAGAAGCAAGGATGGCAAGACTTCATCTCACATGCTTTGAACACGTTATCAAGAGGGACCAGTCGCTGGAGAAGGACATCATGCTTGGTAAAGCAGAGGGTCAGCGAAAAAGAGGAAGATGGATTGACTAAGGGAGGATCATGGGAATGAGTGATCTACTCAAGATTACACCCCTGGTAAGGGGGGACAGCGAGATTCTGGGTGGTGCAAATGGTTTGTGCTTGACAACTAACCTAAAGGTTTGTGGTTTAACCCACCCAGCAGCACTGGGGAAGAAAGTCCTGGCAGTCTGTGTCCATAAACATTACAGCCAAGAAAACCCTGTGGAGCAATTCTACTGTGTAACACATGGCGTCGCCATGAGTTGGAATAGACTCAATGAGAACGAGTTTGGTTTTTAAAGGGGGCAGGGTGGAGTTGCAGGGGTTTGTCCCTGACTCTGGCAGGTTCCAATGCGGCTCTTTCTAACACACTGCTCTGGTCAAACAGCACCTCTGTGTCTGTTATGTAAAGCTGGTCCCTGCACCCTGGCAGATGCTGGAATCCACAAAGTCCTTAGTCACCTTGAGGAGATAGGGCTGTGGTAGTTAAACTGTGTGTCAACATGGCTGGGCCATGATTCTCAGTGTTTTGGCAGTTGTGTGATGTTGTGGTCACTTCCCTGTTGAGATTTGATATGTAATCACCCCCCATGATGGGATCTGCTGTGAGTAGCCAATCAGTTGAAGGAGAGTTTCCTTGGGCATGTGGCCTGCATTGAGTGTGGGCGGACGTTCTAGTAGGGCTCAGGGCTTTTGCTCATTCTGGATCCTGCAGCTGGCTCCTGTTTGTCTGACCTCTGGTTCTTGGGACTTGAGCTAACAGCTTGCCTGTGGTCTTGCCTGCCAGTCTTGGGATTTGTAGATCTTCACAGCCTGTGAGCAAGAGCCCTGCTCTCCAACCTGCTGATCTTAGATTCCCCAGCCCCTGCAGCTATGTGAATCAGGAGAAGCCTCTATCCTGACCCATGGACTTGGGATGTTTCAGCCTCTACAGCCGCATGAGCCATTTCCTTGATATAAATCTCTCTCTCTGTATATATTTATATGCTTTACTGGTTTTGCTTCTCTAGAGAACACAGCCTAAGACATGGGTGTTCTGTGGTCAAGGGAGGCTGAGGGAGATGTTAGTATTCGGCAGAAAATATGCTTATCTTAGAGTCTTGAGAGCTCTATTAGAAAACAAGCAATCAAAAAGTAATTTATTTTAAAAATTGAATTTAGACATTTTCTAGAAACTATTTAAATCTCCAAACTAAAAATCTTTTTTCATATTTTATGACAAAATCTTCTGCTCCTATATAAGTACTTTTGAACCAGAAAATCAGGCCGTGTGAACTGATAAGTGGAGTCCCTGGGTTATGCAAGCAGTTAACACTTCTGCCTGCTAACCAAAAGGTTGGAAGTTAGAGTCCATGCAGACATGCCTCAAAAGAAAGGCCTGGTGATCTACTTCAGAAAAATCAGTCACTGAAAAGCCTTGGAGCACAGTTCTACTCGGACATACCTGGAGTTGCCATGAGTTGGAGTCGACTCCATGGCAACTGGTAGCATCTGGTACTGGTAACAGCGAATGTGCTCATGGGACAAAGAATTTAAAATCAAAGACATGCATGATGATGGAGCCATACATGCTGAAGAAATCAGCTTGTTGGGGAAAGGATTTCTGATGAACATTCCAACTGAAGCAAGTTGTAAATGTAGCAGGCTGCTAAATGTATCTATACCAAATTATTAGGCAGTCTGCTCATTAAATAATTAAGTATTGTTTAGAAATTAAGCAAGTAGCACCTAACTAAAGATCTGAAAGAGTGAGGTAGAACTCACCTCCATAATTTGGAAGAAAACAGGTATGTCCAGCTTTGCCTCTTTTCCTCTACATGCCTACTGTCCACCACTAAGGATGCCAACAAGACGCTGAGGAGGTCAGGTCCACAGCTGGACTCCTGGACCACTTCCTGCTCTGTGACCTTGCTTTACTCTGCGTGTCTACTTGATGCTGACCTTAACATAATCTTGGTCCTCTCCTCTGCCTAGCATTTCTAGCTGACACCAGAACTTTTTGTTCTCAGCTCCCAAATTTTCCTATATTTTGATTGTCCTCTTCCTTCTTTAGGATGCAGTTCAGCTATCAGAGAATGTCTTCTATATTTGCATTGTCCTTTTCCTTCTTTAGGATGTAGTTTAGCTGTCTCAGAGAACATCTTCTAGTTCCAGTTGGCAGACTTTTCTGGTAGTCTCTCAGCCTGAGCCCTGTCCTCTTTGGTCCCCTGGGGCCATGCTGAAGCTCCTAAGTCCAGCTATGACAGTGGCTCAGCCCTGCTTGAACACCCTCAGTGGCTGGGCACCACCTTCGGAGTAAGGTGAAGACTCTCTGGAGTGACACCCAAGGTTGGCCTCACCAGGCCCATCTGTGTGCGGGCTCACTCCCCTCCCACCTTCACTGGCTCTGCCTCCCCGACTTACACCATTTGCCACCCCAGCCAGACCCAGGTCTTGCAAACAGGTAGTTTGAAGCCACCCAGAAGTGACTAGGGAGAAAGGCCTGGAGACCTGCTTCTGAAAGGTCACAGCCTTGAAGACCCTATGGAGCAGTTCTACTGTGCATATATGGGGTAGCCTTGAGTTGGAACTGACTCAACAGCAACTAACAACAACAATAGCAACTTTTAAGGTTATGTCTTGAATAACTGGAAAAGTTAACAGTGAGAAAGGAACGAAATTGCAACTCAGATTTAGTTTACAGACTATTTTTAAGCAAAATTGTGTAAAATACAAAAAATATATAAATATACTTTTTAATTAGAAAACTATTGCAAGCTATTGGATCCTGCTTAAAATCTTGGTTTTGCCACTTGGTAGATGGATGATTTGGGGCAAGTCCTCCTCTGTCAGCTTTAGTTTTATTATTTGGAGAACGTATAACCAGTTACCTGTTGCTGTAGAGTCAGCTCTGACTCATGATGAGCCCATGTGAGTCAGAGTAGAACTGCACTCCATAGGGTTTTTTTTTTTTTTCAATTCTTGTGCTTTAAATGAAAGTTTACAGTTCAAGTTAGTTTCTCATACAAAACTTTATACACACACTGCTATGTGACCTTAGTTGCACTCCCCATACTGTGACAGCACACTCCTTTCCACCCCGGATTTCCTATATCCATTCAACCAGCTCCTGTCCTTTCTGCCTTCTTATCTCACCTCCAGACAGGAGCTGCTCATTTAGACTCATGTATCTACTTGAGCTAAGAGCACACTCTTCACGAGTATCATTTTATGTCTTATAGTCCAGTCTAATCTTTGTCTGAAGAGTTGGCTTCGGGAATGGTTTTAGTTTGGGGCTAACAGAGAGTCCAGGCGCCATGTCTTCTGGGGTCCCTCCAGTTTCAGTCAGACCATTAAGTCTAGTCTTTTTACTAGAATTTGAGTTCTGCACCCCACTTTCTTCCTACTCCATCAGGGACTCTCTGTTGTGATCCCTGTCAGGGAAGTCATTGGTGGTAGCTGGACACCATCTAGTTCTTCTAGTCTCAGGCTGATGGAGTCTCTGGTTTATGTGGCCTTTTTGTCTCTTGGACTAATATTTTCCTTGTGTCTTCGGTGTTCTTCATTCTCCTTTGCCCCAGGTGGATTGGGACCAATTGATGCATCTTAGATGGCCACTCGCTAGCTTTTAAGACCCCAGACACCACTCACCAAAGTGGGATGCAGAACGTTTTCTTAATAAACTTTGTTATGCCAATTGACCTAGATGTCCCCTGAAACCATGGTCCCCAGACCCCCACCCCTGTTACTCTATCCCTGAAAGTGTTTGGTTTTATTCAGGAAACTTCCTAGCTTTTGGTTTAGTCCAGTTGTGCTGACTTCCCCTGTAGTGTGAGTTGTCCTTCCCTTCACCTAAGATAATTCTTGTCTACTATCTAGTTAGTAAATACCTCTCTCTCTCCCTCCCCACCCTAGCAACCATCGAAGAATGTTTTCTTCTGTGTTTAAACCTTTTCTTGAGTTCTTGTAATAGTTGTCTTATACAATATTTGTTCTTTTGGGACTAATTTCACTCAGCATAATGCCTTCCAGATTCATCCATGTAATGAGATGTTTCACGGATTCATTGTTATTCTTAATGGTGCATAGTATTCCATTGTGTGAATATCCCATAATTTGTTTATCCATTTGTCCATTGAAAGGCACCTAGTTTGTCTCCATCTTTTTGCTATTATGAACAGTACTGCAATGAACATGGGTGTGCATATATCTGTTCGTGTGATGGCTCTTATTTCTCTAGGATATATTCTAAGGAGTAGGATTGCTGGATCATATGGTACTTCTATTTTTAGCTTTTTAAGGAAGGGTCAAATCGATTTCCAAAGTGGTTATACAATTTTACCTTCCCACCAAGAAGGGTATAAGTGTTCCAGTCTCTCCACAACCTCTCCAACATTTATTGTTTTGTGTTTTTTGGATTAATCTTAACCTTGTTGGGCTGAGATGGTATCTCATTGCAGCTTTGATTTGCATTTCTCTAATGGCTAATGATCATGAGCATTTCCTCATGTATCTGGTAGCTGCCTGAATGTCTTCTTTGGTGAAGTGCCTATTCATATCGTTTGCCCATTTTTTATTTGAGTTATTTGTCTTTTTGTTGTTGAGGTTTTGCAGTATCTTGTAGAATTTAGAGATTAGACACTGATCAAATTTGTCATAGCCAAAAATTTTTTCCCAGTGTGTAGGTTGTCTTTTTACTTTTTTGGTGAAGTCTTTTAATGAGCTTAAGTGTTTGATTTTTAGGAGCTCCCAGTTATCTTGTTTCTCTTCTGGTGTTTGTACATTGTTACTTATGGTTTATATTCTGTTTATGCCATGTATTAGGACTCTTAGTGTTGTCCTCATTTTTTCTTCCATGATCTTTATCGTTTTAGATTTTATATTTAGGTCTTTGATCCATTTTGAGTTATTTTTTGTGCATGATGTGAGGTACGGGTCTTGTTTCAATTTTTTGCATATGGGTATCTGGTTATGCCAGCACCATTTGTTAAATAGACTGTCTTTTCCCCCATTTAACTGACTTTGGGCCTTTGTCAAATATCCGCTGCTCATAGGTGGGTGAATTTACGCCGGGATTCTCAATTCTATTCCATTGGTCTATGTATCTGTTGTTGTACCAGTACCAGTCTATTGGGACTACTATGGCGGTATAATAGGTTCTAAAATCAGGTAGTGTGAGACCTCCCACTTTGTTCTTCAGTAATGCTTTACTTGTCCTGGGCCTCTTCCCTTTCCACATGAAGTTGGTGCTTTGTTTCTCCATCTCATTAAAAAATGCCATTGGAATTTGGATTGGGATTGCATTGTACCTGTAGATTGCTTTGGGTAGAATAGACATTTTCATAATGTTGAGTCTTCCTATGCATGAGCAAGGTATGTTTTTCCACTTATGTAGGTCTCTTTTGGTTTCTTGCAGTAATGACTTGTAGATTTCTTTGTATAGGTCTTTTACGTCTCTGGTTAGATTTATTCCTAAGTATTTTATCTTCTTGGGGGCTATTGTAAATGGTATTGATTTGATGATTTCCTCTTCAAAGTTCTCTTTGCTGTGTAGAAGAATCTAACTGATTCTTGTATGTTTGTCTTGTATCCTGATACTTTGCTGAAATCTTCTATTATTTCCAGTAGTTTTCTTGTGGATTCTTTGGGGTTTTCTCTGTATAAGATTATATTATCTGCAAACAAGGATACTTTTACTTCTTCCTTACCAATTTGGATACCCTTTATTTCTTTTTCTAGTCTAATTGCTCTGGCTAGGACCTCCAGCACAATGTTGAATAAGAATGGCGATAAAGAGAATCCTGGTCTGGCTTCTGTTCTCAAGGGGAATGCTTTCAGCCTCTCTCCATTTAGGATGATGTTGACTGTTGGCTTTGTATAAATGCCCTTTATTATGTTAAGGAATTTCCCTTCTATTCATATTTTGCTGAGATTTTTTATCATGAATGGGTGTTGGACTTTGTCAAATGCCTTTTCTGTGTCAATTAATAGGATCATGTGTTTCTTGTCTTTTGTTTTACTTATGTGATAGATTACATTGATTGTTTTTCTAATGTTGAACCATCCCTGCATCTCTGGTATGAATCCCACTTGGTCAAGGTGAATTATTTTTCTGATATGTTGTTGAATTCTATTAGCTACAATTTTGTTGAGTATTTTGCGTTTATGTTCATGAGGGATATTGGTCTGTAATCTTCTTTTTTTGTGGTGTCTTTCCCTGGCTTTGATATCAGGGTTGTGCTGACTTCATAGAATGAGTTTGGGAGTATTCCATCCTTTTCTATGCTCTGAAATACCTATAGTAGTAGTGGTGTTAACTCTTCTCTAAAAGTTTGGTAGAATTCTCCAGTGAAATTGTCTAGGCCAGGGCATTTTTTGTTTGGAGTTTTTTAATTACCTTTTGAATGTCTTCTTTTGTTAAAGGTTTATTTAGTTGTTCTACCTCTGTTTGTGCTAGTTTAGGTAGGTAGTGTGTTTCTAGAAATTTATCTGTTTCCTATAGGTTTTCAAATCTCCTTCCTGATCTTTTGAAGAGTTCTGTATATTAATCTGTTGCATTATACCTCCAGTAATCCCAAGAAGTTCTCTTCCTCTGGAAAATTTCTTGATTCTTTGTTTTGGGAGCTTGCTGAAGCCATCATGGTCTCCTTCTTTATGTGATTTGATATTGACTGTTATCTCTTAGCCATGAATAAGTTATATTTATTTATTTTATGTTTGCTTACTATGTCCTAGCTTCTTGTTTTGTTTTGTTTTAATATGCCCAAATAGGCTGGTCATGTGAGCTAGTTTGATTATTAGAGACTTTGAAGCTCTGACGTCCTGTCACCAGGTGGTTAGATCTGTTACTAGGTCTGTGAGCCCAGGAGTCTGTTTACTTTTCTTGTATGGATTCAGCTCAGGTGTCCAGGTAGTCTGTCACCAAGTGTGTGGTGCAGGCTCTCACCTACAGTCCTAGACGGGTAGGGGTGATTGGTGTAGGCACAGGTATCTGACTGCAGTAGGGGTTCACACACTAAACAAGGCAGGGCATTGACGTCTGCCCCTGAGTGTTTGGGAGGAAAGCATGTCCCTGTTCCCTAGAGTGCATTGTGGGTAGGTTTTGCAGCCAGACTATGGGCACGCAGTGCTGTTGACTGTAAGGACTGGGAGGCACCACTTATTCTTGGACCCCTATTACGGGTGGCTAGGTGGCATTGGTGGAGCCTCTAGTCCTCAGGCCCCTGATGTGGGAAGGTGAGGACCCTGCTTAACGGGCAGAGCGGTGGGTGTCAAATATCACGAACCTGCCACTCCACCATATAGCTGATAGTTGAAGTTAGGCTTCAAGTATATACCATATTATACTGTGCTAATGAGGGCCTACACTGTTGAAATGGGCCCACACAAGTCTATGCAGGGATGAAAGGCATTCAGAGTCCATGGACCCTTTATGCCTGTACCTAGGCAAAGGAGCTACACTTACCCTGAGTTCCTGGCTTAGGGGAGCTGGCAGATTACTTATTCTGGCTTGTTAATTTGTCCCCTCTCCAAAGCCAGGAGAATGGCTCAGGGCACATGGCGGGTCCTTACTTCAGGCCTAGGGAACTGGGCAATGGCTGAAGCTGGCCCAGGACCTGGTGCAGAGCATGGAGGGGTCAGATAAATGGGAGAGAGGTTTTTCCCAAAGGGGATGTTTTATCTGCACAGTAGGTTAGACAAATGTACTTATCTTTCGCCAACTGAGCGCCACTTTTCACTGGTTCTGGAGGCCTGAGTAGATTCTCTGCCGTTGGTCTCTCTCAATGTGAAAAACGTCCTGAGCGACAGTGCTTGCCTCACCACGTGTGCTGAATCCAGGGTACCAACTCCCTCCAGGTCAGGTCAGGCAACTCCTTGCTGCTTCTGAACTGCCTCTCCCTCCCCCTGGCGCTCAGTCCAATTCTTCAACTTTGCCTTTGATGTTCAGGTCTCCTAGATTGTCATATATAATTGATTCACTCATTTTCTCAGGTCTTTGTTGTAACAGGGACCACAGGAAGCATCTGACTACTCTGCCATCTTGGCCCCACCTTCCCCGTAGGGCTTTTATTAGCTAATTTTTCTGAAGTAGATTGCCAGGCCTTTTTTCCAAGGCACCACTTGGCAGACTCAAATGTCCAACCTTTTGGTTAGCAGCCAAGAGCATTAACCATTTGCATCATGCAGGGACTCCAGGAGAAAGTATACCCTTCTTATATCCCAAATAACAGAGATAAAGTGATATAAAATAGGCCACTGTCTGGTTCAGCACTCCACAAAGAGTAGGTCGATTTCTGTGATTTCAGGCCTTAAATATGAAGAATGTTACACCTTATTCTTTTGTTAGGCCAAAGGTCTGGGGTGCTAGCATGGTAAATATGCCAATGTTCTTTGCAATGGGATGTATCACTCTTATATGGCCTTTTTCACCATGGTCTTGTAACTACCACAAAAGACTGGGTAGGGCTATGCAGATGAGGTTCTTGTGGCCCACCAAGGGGATTGGATAGATTGCTAATAATGTACATAAGGTGCATGGCATCCTTGTGGGGGTGTGGCCATTCATATAAGGTATATGGAACCCTAATGAGGGGATAGGTCAGTTTTGCCATCCTGCTAGGCTTAAAAGAGACCCAATTCCAGAGCAGAGAGGGTACCTTATGACCATCAAGAAAGAAGAGCTGGGAGTGGAGTGCTTCCTTTGCATCCAGGGTCCTTGCACTGGGAGCCTTCTGAACCCAGGAGACAGAGAGAGAGAACTGTAACATTGGAGAAATGGGGAGAGATGGGGAGAGGAAGTGCCAGAGAAATGGCAGCAGCAGAGGCAGCAGAACCAGGAGACTGGCAGGAGACAGTGCAGTGGGTGTGCTGACCCATGGAGCAGGAAAGCTGAGCACCTTTGGGTCAAGCCTTAAGGGCAGAGTGGGGTGCCTCTGGGCACTTATCGGTAGAGCTAAAAGAGCTTTTCCCAAGCAAGGCAGAGGCGAGGCTGGCCCCAGAGGCCCAAGGGGCCAAGGACCAGAGAGAGGCCTGCCTGTGGCACGGCTGAGAAGAGGCTCTCCTGATGGAATAACTGTATCCTGAGTGTTCCTGAACCTGAATTGTAACCTGTTACTTCCCTAATAAATCCCATACTGTGAATATGGTCTGTGAACCAAGCAAAGGAGCAGAGAGTGCTGGAGTGCTGTGGAAGGGACAGTTAGTATCAGAACTGGAAAAAAAGTTAGAGAGAGGAGGTATGTGTAACCTCAACCTCATAGGAATCAGCCTTGGGCTGTTGATGCTGATCTTGATTCTCCTCCCCACTTGTGAAGTTAGAGGAGGTCCGACACCAACTCTGCCATGTCATTTTACATTCTTTTACTCTTGCTAAGGTTCTAGCACACCCTACTCTACCATCAGACAACAGATGACAAAAGGGCATAGAGAGGTGTCCCCATGGGCCTTCATGCCATATTGGGCACTAGTGTCGAGGAAGCCTGACGCCTGCTTTATGTATAAGCAAATTTCTTGTGTTTTTATGAATAGACTAAAAAAGAAAAAGTTTTAAGGAAATTTTATGTTTGTAAATTGCTAGATGAATTAACAGTTCTGTCTGTCTGTCATACTGACGTGGTTTGCATGCTGCTGTAATGCTGGAAGCTATGCCACTAGTATTTCAAATACCAGCAGAGTCACTCACAGTGGGCAGGTTTCAGTGGCGCTTCTAGACTGAGACAGACTTAGAAGAAAGGCCTGGCAATCTACTTCCAAAAATTGTTGTTGTTGTTAGGTATCGTTGAGTCAGTTCCAACTCATAGTGATCCTACATACAATAGAATGAAACACTGCCCACTCCTGTGCCATCCTACAATCGTTGTTACGCTTGAGCCCATTGTTGCAGCCACTGTGTCAGTCCAACTTGTTGAGGGTCTTCCTCTTTTTCATTGGCCCTCTACTTTACCAAGCATGGGGTCCTTCTCCAGGGACTGATCCCTCCTGACAACATGGCTGAAGTATGTGAGTCTTTGCCATCCTTACTTCTAAGGAGCATTCTGGTTGTACTTCCTCCAAGACAGATTTGTTCGTTCTTTTGGCAGTCCATAGTATATTTAATATTCTTCACCAACACCACAGTTCAAACGTGTCAATTCTTTTTCAATCTTCTTTATTCATCGTCCAGCTTTTGCATACATATGAGACAATTGAAAACACTATGGCTTGGATCAGGCGCACCTTAGTCTTCAAGGTGACATCTTTGCTTTTCAACACTTTAAAGAGATCTTTTACAGCAGATTTGCCCAATGCAATGCGTCTTTTGATTTCTTGACTGCTGCTTCCATGGGCATTGATTGTGGATCCTTGTAAAATGAAATCTTTGACAACTTCAATCTTTTCTCAATTTATCATGATGTTGCTTATTGGTCCAGTTGTGAGGATTTTTGTTTTCTTTATGGTGAGGTGTAATCCATACTGAAGGCTGTGGTCTTTGATCTTCAACAGTAAGTGCCTCAAGTCCTCTTCACTTTCAGCAAGCAAGGTTGTGTCATTTGCATATCACAGGTTGTTAATGAGTCTTCCTCCAATCCTGATGCCCTGTTCTTCATGTAGTCCCAGTTCTCGATTATTTGTTCAGCATATGATTGAATAGGTATGGTGAAAGGATACAACCCTGGTGCGTTCCTTTCCTGACTTTAAACCGTGCAGTATCCCCTTGTTCTGTTCAAATGACTGCGTCTTGATCTATGTACAGGTTTCTCATGAGCAAATTAAGTGTTCTGGAATTCCCATTCTTCAAAATGTTGTCCATAATTTGTTATGACCCACACAGTCGAATGCTTTTGCATAGTCAATAAAACACAGGTAAACATCTTTCTGGTATTCTCCGCTTTCAGCCAGGATCCTTTTGACATCAGCAATGATACCCCTGGTCCCACATCCTCTTCTGAATCCAGCTTGAATTTCTGGCAGTTCCGTATTGATAAACTGCTGCAGCCGCTTTTGAATGATCTTCAGAAAAACTTTACTAGCCTGTGATATTAATGATATTGTTTGATAATTTCCACATTCGGTTGGATCACCTTTCCTGAGAATAGGCATAAATACGGATCTCTTCCAGCCGGTTGGCCAGGTAGTTGTCTTCCAAATTTCTTGGCATAGACGAGTGAGCACTTCCAGTGCTGCATCCATTTGTTGAAACATCTCAATTGGTATTCTTTCAATTCCTGGAGCCTTGTTTTTTGCCAATGTCTTCAGTGCAGCTTGGACTTCTTCCTTCAGTACCATCCGTTCCTGATCACGTGTACCTCCTGAAATGGTTGGAAGTCAACCAATTCTTTTTGATATAGTGACTGCGTTCCTTCCATCTTCTTTTAATACTTCCTGCGTCATTTAATATCTTCCCCATAGAATCCTTCAATATTGCAACTCAAGGCTTCAGTTTTTTCTACAGTTCTTTCACTTGAGAAATGCCAAGCCAATGAAATTATGTCACAATAGAACATTTTTTGAGTCGCTTGCTTCGGACATGTCATCAGGAAGGATCAATTGCTGGAGGAGGACATCACGTTTGGTGAAGTAGAGGCCCAGCCAGACAGATTGGCACAATAGGTGCAACAATAAACTTGAACATGCTGGTGATCGTAAAGATCGTGAGGATGATGTAGGACCAGCAACATTTTGTTTGGTTGTACATAAGGTCACTGTCATGGATTGAATTGTGCCCCCCAAAATGTCTGTTGGCTTGGCTGGGTCATGATTCCCAGTATTGTATGATTGTGTAATCTGATGTGGTTTCCTTATGTGTTGTAAACTCTATCACTATGATGAAGTTATACTGATGAGGTCTACAAGATTGGATAGTGTCTTAAGCCAATCTCTTTTGAGATATAAAAGAGAGAAGTGAGCAGAGACACGTGGGAACCTCATACCACCAAGAAAGCAGTGCCAGGAGCAGAGCAAGTCCTGCACAGAGAAGCACCCAGACCAAAGGAAGACTGATGCATCACAAGGACCTTCCTCCAGAGAGACAACAGAGAGATAAAGCCTTCTCTTGGAGCTGATGCCCTGAATTTGGACTTGTAACCTGTGAGAGAATAAACTTCTCTTTGTTAAAACCATCCACTTGTGGTATTTCTGTTTCAGAAGCACTAGATGACTAAGACGGTCATCATGAGTCAGAGTCAACTCAAAGACAGCTATCCATCCATCCATCCATAAATCCATCCATCCATAAATCCATCCATCCATCCATCCATTCATCAAGCCAGCCAGCCATTCAGCAAACCAGCCAGCCAGCCAACCAGCCATCCATCTACCTAACTATCTGTTCATCCATTTATCTATCTAGATTGATTAGGAGAAGAGAAGCGTATTTAAATTCAAGGCCTAGCAGGCATCTTATAGTTTGACCTCCATGCATTCCTTATTTGGTAGCAGACTACTGAAGCCCTCTTTTAAGGTAAAAGCTAGGTTCCCATGTTTCAAAAACATTATCTCTATTACCTCCAAAACACCAGGATGTTATTCTTACCCCCCTTTCTTAGGTGAGGAAGTTAAGCTCAAGGCATTTAAGGGACATGCCTAAAGTCATGGTTCTAATAAGTGTCAAGTTCTGATGGACACTTGAGCTATTTGATTCACAATTGTCTGGGCTAAATCTCGTCTGTGGAGAGGAACAAGTCAGGGACTCATGAAGCTGAGGGAAGAAGGGGGTCCTAGCAGAAAGGAAGCTCAGTTCTGGGTGGAAGCCAGTGAACTACTGACAGAACCTGCTATGCACATTACTTGGTAGTATTAATACAGCTAGAACTTGGAGAGACTGTTGGATTCCTAGGATGGGGCAAGAAAAGTACAAGAGGAACTCAGAACGTCTCTTTTTGCAAGAAAATAAAGTGGTAGAAAAGTGTTGGTGACACAGTAAAGGACATAGGTGTCAGCTTGAAGGAATTCCCATTGTCCAACTCTGGGACAATCCGAGCATCAAATTGAACAAAATAAGAATCTATGTATCCATAATGATAATAAACAATCAACCAACCAAATAAACAAACAAGAAGGGCAAGCTCTTTCTTACAGTAGAAACCCAACTATTAAATGTAGAAGGAATGATGAAGGTAGAAAGTCGTCAGAATAACAACTGATTTAGTTAAGAATGTATAATGGATGCTGGAATGAGTAGATGAGAACTTGGTAAAGAAGGAGATATTTACAGTCTCAAAGTGTCTTAGTTTCTTAGTGCTGCCAGAATAGAAATCCCACAAGTGGGTAGCATAAGGAACTAAAATTTATTTTCTCATGGTTCTGGGGGTTAAAAGTCCAAATCAGGGTCTTGGCCAGGTCTGAGAGCCTCTCTGCTAGTTTCTGGTGTCTGCCAGGGATCCTTGGCATTCCTTGGTGTCTGCCTTCCCCTTGTGTCTGTCTCTGTGCTTATTCTGCTCTTTTACTCATTCAGAAGTGACTAGGTTTAGTAGCCACCTTACTCTGGTATGACCTTATTAACATAACAAAAGGAAACCACCTATTTCCCAACAGGATCACATCAACTGGTACACGGGTTAGGATTCTATCACTTATTTTGGGGGAAGACAATTCAGTCAGTAACATAAACTTTTCTTTCACGAATAATGTATTAATTAAAAAAAAGAAAAATAATTATCTCTACAATCAGTCGAGACACTGAAGGGCACTCCTTGACCAGAGGCTGAAGGTTAATATCACGAACAGTGGGATAAACAGGACTTGCCCATGGGAATAGGCTCCACAGATCTCCTAGGGAAAGTGGCTGCTCACTTTGGGGATGCTTAACAACATTTGCCCAAGGCCACATGGCTAGAGTGGAGAAATGCAAGGAGGAGTGTGCTGTTAGACAGTATGGGGAGTGCAACTAGGGTCACATAGCAGTGTGTGTATAAAGTTTTGTATGAGAAAGTAACTTGAACCATAAACTTTCATTTAAAGCACAATTAAAAAAAAAAAGATTACAACCAAGGTGTGTGTGTGGGGGCCGAGGGGGATTTAAATTCAATTTATATGACTTATAAGACCTTGCTACTTTACTACGTCCTCCGACCCAAACCTGCAGCCCGTTCTTGAAGGGTGTTGTTGTTGTAGTTAATTGCCATCGAGCTGGCTCCAACTCATGGTGGCCCCATGCGCAGTAGAACAAGTGATGAGTATTTACCCGAAGGTGCTCTAAGTAACAAACTAGATGTAGCAAAAAGGATGGGTAGTTAATTATATGGTCAATTGCTCACCCATATTTACACAGTGATATTACAGGATTATTTGCACCTTGCAAAACAAATCCATTTGGATAAATCAGTATTATTTCCCAATACAGTTTCTAATCTCCACATAGGGAGAAAAAAGTACTGAGAGTCAGGCAAATCTAATAGTCTTCTCAAAATAATTGGACAGAATCATACCCAAGAATAGCCCTTAAAGAAAAATTCTGGTTAATAAGTATTTAACAGCAATCAGAGAATGCTGCGAAAGATTTTAGAGGGTCCCCGGAGGGGGTATGTTAATATCCCTAATAGAATGTGATTTTTGCTACATAGAAAGATTTTTTGACTAAGAATTTTACATTTTTTAGTTGGAAATTAAGTCATTCTTTGCACTTGGAATCAACTCAGCAGAAATGCCTAGGGAAAATAGATGTCCTCTACATGAGCAAAGCAAATGACTTTGCAATTCATTCAAATACTTGGCACCAGGGTACACTTTTTACACAAGTACAGAGGTGCTTAATTTATTTCATATGACCATGAGAAGAAATGTTCTGCACAATTGGACTAGACAACTGAAGTCTCAATTTAAAAAAACATTTCAAATATAAATCTTCCTAAAATGTGTTAAGTATTTCCCTATATTCTTTAATCCACCACCTGTCAGTTTGTTGTACTGTGATGGCTTGTGTGATGCTATGATGCTGGAAGCTATGCCATCGATATTTCAAATACCAGCAGAGCTACCCATAGTGGACAGGTTTCAATGGAACTTCCAGACTAAGACAGACTAGGAAGAAAGGCCACTTCTGAAAATCAGCCAGTGAAAACTCTGTGGATCACAATGGTCTGATCCACAACTGATCATAGGAATGTTGCAGGACTGGGTAACGTTTTGTCCTGTTGTGCATGGGGTTGCCATGGGTCAGGGACCCACTCAGTGACAGTTAACCACAATAACATCATGGATATTATTTTTTTAAATACTTTCTTGGAATATTTGGTTTTATCCTTTGTGACTTTCACTCCATTACAACTAGTTCATATAAGTTCAGAGAAAAAGAGGAGGATAGAATATAAGGGAAGTCCCAGCAAGATAGGAAAGGGAAGTAGAAGGTTCTACTGTTGAGGTCGAGAAAGGAGAAAGAGGAAGAAAAAGGCAAGCGTTTTATTCATGAAGGCCTTGCTTTTTTTCCCTCTAGGACTTGAAACACTGGTAGGAAGTGAGAGGGAAGAGGAAACAAGCGAAGAGGCTTAAGGAAATCCCAGAGTAAGGTGATTTGTTCCTGGTTTCTTAGGAGGGAGACTGACAGAAATCAGGCCCTTACAGAAGCCCCCTCCACTGTCGCCATCCATCATGATGCTGGAACCAGGTACCACTGCCGAGGTGATTGATGTGAAATGATTAGGACAGTTCTTGGGATGAAGAGCCTGAGGGCATCCCTTGGAACTCCCCATCCCACAACATGGCATCTAGAATGCACTCCAGAATCCTGGGGCCTCCATAAGGGAGATGGGAGTGCTCAGAGAACCAGTGGACTAGCAGAAGCCTAGAGTCAAGATGAGGATGCTTCAGCATGAGACGTTGAGGCCAAATCCAAGGCTAGTGTAGGGAGCATGGGCACCCCCTAATAGGTGGGCATAGCCATACCTCAGCAGACTCCAGGGCAGGATAGCCAGTGAGAAGGAAATGAGCTGAAGAGGAGCCACAAGGTGCCATGTTGAGAGTGCATTGCAAACATCAGGGAACTGTGCATTGGGGTGGCCAAGGAAACCATCCCCAAGTCCCATGAGAAAGCCAGCAAGGAACCCCTGCTCCATGGAGGGCATAACAGCCAGTCAGCATTAGTCAAGTAAGAACTAGAGCCAAGTAAGAAGACCTTTGCTGCTTTTCCACAAATCTCTACCCTTGCCACCCCCAATTCCACCCAAACCATGTTGTTGTTGTGTGCCATCTTGTCAATTCCAACTCAAAGCGACCCTATATGACAGAGTAGAACTTCCCTATCTGGTTTCTTTGGCCGAAGTCTTTACAGGAGCAGATCACCAGGTCTCTTCTCCCACGGAGCCACTGATGGGTTCAAACTACGGACCTTTTGGTTAGCAGCAAAGCGCTTAACCATTGTACCACCAGAGCTCAAACCAAAACCAAACCCGCTGCCATCAAGTCACTTCTAACTCATAGTGACCCCATGTGTTACAGAGTAGAACTGTTCCATAAGGTTTTCTTGGATGCAATATTTATGGAAGCAGATTGCCAGGCTTTTCTTCCATGGTATTGCTGGGTGGGTTCAAACTGCCAACCTTTCTGTTAATAGTTGAATGCAAACCATTTGTGCCACCTAGGGACCTACTTAAGTATATAGCTCAATGAATTTTTACATATGTGTGTATTTGTTCTGGTTATCTATTGCTAAGCAACAAAACACCACACAACTTAGTCGATTAAAAACAGCAATGTCTTATTTTCTGTCATGATTCTGTGACAAAAACAGATCTCAGCCAGGCAGTTCTCTGTTGTGATCTCACTTAGTTACAGTTGGGTAATGGTTGGGCTAGAGTCATCTGAAGGCTTGTTAACTTACATATCTGGTGCTTGGGTTGGGATGGCTGGAACTATTTGTGTTATTATACATCTCTCTCTCTTTCTGAGTGTTCCAGGTGGCTAGCCTGGCCTTCCCTACATCATAGCAGATTCAGAGTCATCCTTCTTTTGGCATTGGTTTTCTCCAAAGCAAACATCTCAAGAAACCCAGGGAGAAGTGGCAAGATCTCAGAAGTCCCAAAATGTCAATTCCACCAAATCCTATTGCTCAAACTAGTCACTTAGGCCAGACTTTGAATAGGAGGAATACCAAAGAATTTGTGACCATCTTTAATGTACAATAACACAAGTATAATCAGCATTCAGATCAAGATATAGAATACTTCTAGTCTAGCATTCAGACTCTAGCTCTATGCAAAGACCTTCAGGTAGAAAACCAAAAAAGGAAAAACAAAAAGGAAGAACATGCTCAGCATTTCTCAAGCTGAAAGAACTGAAGAAAAAATTCCAGCCTTGAGTTGCAATTCTGAAGGATTTTGTGGGCAAAATATAGAACGATGCATGAATAATCAAAAGAAGATGGAAGGAATAACAGAGTCACCACCAAAAAGAATTGGCCAATATTCAACCATTTCAGGAGGTAGCATATGATCAAGAATCGATGGTATTGAAGGAAGAAGCCCAAGCTGCACTGAAGATATTGGTGAAAAACAAGGCTCCAGCCTACTAACTGAGATGTTTCAACAAATGGATGCAGCACTGGAAGTGTTCACTCGTCTATGCCAAGAAATTTGGAAGACAGCTACCTGGCCAACAGACTGGAAGAGATCCACATTTGTGCCCATTGCAAAGAAAGGTGATTCAACAGAATGCAAAATTATTGAACAATATTGTTAATATCACATGCAAATAAAATTTTGAAGATAATTCAAAAACAGTTGCAGCAGTACATCGACAGGGAACTGCCAGAAATTCAAGCCAGATTCAGAAGAGGATGTGGAATGAGGGATATCACTGCTGATGCCTGATGGATCTTGCCTGAAAGCAGAGAATACCAGAAAGATGTTTACCTGTGTTTTATTGACTATGCAAAGACATTCCACTGTGTGAATCATAACAAATTATGGATAACACTGCAAAGAAAGGAATTCCAGAACATTTAATTGTGCTCCTGCAGAACCTGTACATACACCAAGAGGCAGTCTTTTGAAGAGAACAAGAGGATACTAAGTGGTTTAAAATCAGAAAAGATGTGCATCAGGGTTGTATCGTTTCCCCATACTTACTCAATCTGTATGCTGAGCAAATAATCCGAGAAGCTGGACTAAACGAAGAAGAACATTGCATCATGATTGGAGGAAGACTCATTAACAACCTGTGATATGCAGGTGATACAACTTTGCTTGCTGAAAGTGAAGAGGACTTGAAGCACTTTACTGATGAAGATCAAAGACTACAGCCTTCAGTACAGATTACATCTCAACATAAAGAGAACAAAAATCCTCACAATTGGACCAATAAGCAATATCATGATAAATGGAGAAAATATTGATGTTGTCAAGGATTTCATTTACTGAAGCCACAATCATCACCCATGGAAGCAGCAGTCAAGAAATCAAATGACATATTGCACTGGGCAAATCTGCTGCAAAAGACTTCTTTAAAGTGTTCAAAAGCAAAGATGTCACTTTGAGGACTGAAGTGCACCTGACCCAAGCCATGGTATTTTCATTTGCCTCATATACATGTGAAAGCTGGACTATCAATAAGAAAGACCAGAGAAGAGTTGATGCCTTTGAATTATGGTGTTGGTGAAGAATATTGAATATACCATGGACTGCCAGAAGAATGAACAAGTCTGTTTTGAAAGAAGTACAACAAGAGTGCTCCTTGGAAGTGAGGATGGTGAGACTTCGTCTCACATATTTTGGACGTACTATCAGGAAAGACTATTCCTTGGAGAAGGACATCATGCTTGGTAAGGTCAGTGAAAAAGAAAAAAACCCTCGATGAAATGGATTGACGGAGTGGCTGCAACAATGGGCTGAAACATAGCAAGGCTTGCGAGCATGGCACAGGATGGGGCAGTGTTTCGTTCTGTTGTACATAGGGTCACTATGAATCAGAACTGACTCGATGGCGTCTAACACCAACACTAACAAGCACCCAGAATGTTCCCTGTGCCCTTTCCCAGTGAATATCCCTCTCTTCCCAGAGATTCTGTATATTTATTTTAAAATCTATGATTATCTTTAATGTATGCTTATGCCTCTAATAGATTCTTTCTCCTACTGGGTCAAATTAATTTGTGCATAAAACTCACAACTATCTTCTTTCTGATAGAAAAATTTATACCTATTGCTAATCACTCAGCATACTGTGATAGTTAATTTTATGTGTCAACTTGGCTGGGCTATGGTACCCAGCTGTTTGGTCAAACCCTAGTCTAGATATTGCTATGAAGGTATTTACATGTGATTAACATTTGAATCAGTTGACCTTAGTATAATGGATTACCCTGGATAATATGGGTGGGCCTCATCCAACCAGCTGAAGGTCTAAAGAACAAAGACTAAGGTTTCCAAGGGAAGAAGGATTCTGTCTCCAGATTGTAACTTTCTGCTGGACTTCCAGCCTGTCACTGACCTGCAGATTTTAGACTTGCCAGTTCCCACAATTGTGTGAGCCTATTTTAAAAATTAAATCTCTCTTTCTCAAAATTATCCATCGAAAACCCTATGGATCACAACAGAATTTTGTTTGATTCACTGCTGGAAGATCAGCCCCTAGGTTGGAAGGCATTCAAAATAGACATTGGTCACAACAATTGACTGGAGGATATCAAGAATCATGAAGATGGTGCAGGACCAGCCAACATTTCGTCCTGTTGTACATGGGGTCACCATGAGTCAGGTCGACTTAGCGGCAACTATATACGTGTGTGTGTGTGTGTGTATATACCTACAACATTGTATCTGTATAAATTATATGGAGCCCTGGTGGCACAGTGGTTAAGAGCTCAGCTGCTAACCAAGATACCGGCAGTTTGAATCCGCCAGCTGCTCCTTGAAAACCCTATAGGGCAGTCCTACTCTGTCCTATAGGATCGCTATCAGTTGGAATCGACTCGACGGCAATGGGTTTTTGGTTTATATATATATATATATATATATATACACATACATATAGGCCTAGATGGCCTGTGTGGACAACCTGCTCTATAGCAGCCCGGGGCACACATCACACATAACTCCCAGACAGTGTTGGCCTCAGGACTGGTATTTGGATGGGACTGAATGGCAGCAGCTAATTGTTTCTCCAAGTTGACACCGAAAACCATCTCCATTTATCTACCCCATTCCTTCCCACACCAACACTGCGTTCTTGTCTGCTCGCCATCCTCTCTATTCCACTTTATACTTTTGCGTATTCCTGGAATGTCTTTCTCCTCCTACACTATTCCAACCCTACTCCTCACTCAACCTGTTGCTGATAAGTCCATTCTGACTCATGGTGACCCCATTTATTACAGAGTAGAACTGCAAGCCATAAGCTGTAATTTTATTGGAATCAGATACCGAGGCTTCTTTCACAATACCACTGGGTGGGTTCGAACCACTAACCTTTAGGTTAGTAGTCCAGAGCGAACCATTTGCGCCACCCAGGGACCTCCATTCCTCATTCAAGTTGTAGCCAAATCTCACATCTTCCATGAAACTGTTCCTGGATACTTCAGTGTTTAGTAACTGTTAGCACTTTCTACACTCACTATACAGTTTGAAATAAATCGTGCATTATCTACCTGCAGCTTCTGCCTTGCTGTCTTAGACTCTCAATGTAAATACCCTGATAATTACCTTATGTGTACATAGCTTCTTCCTGAACATCATCCTCCAAGAAATGAGTAATTTACCTTGATTTGTCTCTTTCCCTGCCACGCTCATCAGCCGTATCTGTTGTTTGAAAATATATGTCTAATCCTTCCATAAGGAGACCTGGTGCACAACGGTTAAATGCTTCGCTGCTAATTGAAAGTCTGTGGTTTGAACTCACCAGCAGCTCCACAGGAGAAAGACCTGGTGATCTGCTCCTGTAAAGATTACAGCCTAGGAAAACCCTATGCGGGCAATTCTACTCTGTACCATAGGGTCGCTATGAGTCAGAGTTGACACCATAGCACATAACACACACAAGGTTCTTCCATTTTTTGCTGTCCCCACTGCTTCCAATTTAACCCAAGCCACTAAAATGTCTTTTATGACACAGTCTCCTTTCTGATCTCTCTACCATCTGTTCTCTCCCAGCAACCAGACTAATCTCCTTAGTACGTAGACCAGAGCAGAATCACTGGGGCCCAGTGTCAGCCCCTTTCCCTCTCTTATCTTGCTGACCATGCTCTGGTCAGCAGGTCAAACCCATCCAGAGGTGCGTTAGAAGACAGTCCTGGCAATACGAGTCCAAAAGGTCACATCTTTGAAAACCCTATGGAGCACAATTCTCCTCTGACACACATGGAATCGCCATGAGTTGGAAATTACTTGATGGCAATTAACAACAACAAAATGTTTACTACACAGTTTCTTTATTCTCATTTATCAGAGTGTGAAGTTTGTGATTTATTCATGTGTGTACTTACTTGGAGTATACCTTCCTGTCTCCCACCAGCCTCATGAGGACAGAAGCTTGGGTGGTCCTGTTCCATTGACTCTGCTGTACCTAAATTAATGCCTAGGTTGTAGCAGGTGTCAACGAACATTTGTAAAATAGATGAATGAGCTACATAAAAAACTCATTGCCATAGAGTTGATTCAGACTTATGGTACCCCCATGTGTGTCAGAGAAGAGCTGTGCTCCATAGGGTTTTCAATGGCTATACTCTTACGGAAGTAGATCGCCAGCCCTGTCTTCTGTGGTGCCCCTGGGTGGACTCAAACTGCCAACCTTCCAGTTAGTAGCCAAGCATAAACCATTTGTGCCACCCAAGGACCTATAGTAAAATCCTAACGGTCAGAAATTGTGCCTTAAACTCAGTGACTCTTCAGCTGCTCAGCACATTGGAGGTATTCCGTAGATGCTGGTTGACTTGATTTGTAGTAAAATGATTAGAAAAAGCAAAGTGAATCCCTGTTTTCATAACCCCTGATTGACTCCTTCCCTCAAAGGTGGAAGCAGTTTCACTTCAAAAGCCCTGAAATCTCTGGAGTCTCCAAACTTTCACTCAAAGGAGCCCACTTTGCTTCCTTATTTTCTCCCTTTTGATATCATGCCCAGGATTGCTGAGAGAGCCTTCTCCTGACCTCTGTGTCTGCACACAGAGAAGCTTCATTTCAGTGTTTACACCTCCTTGGGGGAAGAACTTAGACTGCAGGAAAATATATAGACCTGCCAGTTACTTTCCAGGTCAGATGCTGAAGGACAAAGCCATGGAGTTATAGATGTCAGTTGAGAAGGGCCCATCACTGAAGCTAAACCCTGCATTTGACAGGGAAGGGAAGCGAGCGCCAGTGGGGATATGGTCTGAGGCCTGACAAAGGTGCCTGTTCTGACCTTCTACTTTAAACCAACTTAAATGTCTGTTAACCCGGGAGCAGGGGAGCCCCAGCCTCTCATCCCATCCACGGCCATGGTCTGGCACACTCCTACTTGCTCCTGCCTTTGCTCTGGTTCACTGTCTACTTCCAGCTTTGCCGCTTATTTCTAGCCCTCTGCTCATCTCTTTAACCTGGCAAAGTTCTGCATCTCTGGTTTTTGCTGTTTGTGTTCCCTACAGGTAGATAGCCATCTGTCAGTTTGTTATACCGCGGTGGCTTGCATGTTGCTGTGATGCTGGAAGCTATGCCACTGGTATTTCAAATACTGGCATGGTCACCCACGGTGCACGGGTTTCAGCAGAACTTCTAGACTAAGGCAGACTAGGAAGAAAGGCCTGGCAATCTACTTCTGAAAATTAGCCAAAGAAAACCCTATGGATCAAAGTTGAATATTGTCTGATACAGTGCTAGAAGGTGAGCCCCCATGTTGGAAGGCACTCAAAATACACAGAGGACACAACAATGGACTTGAGCATACTAATGATGGTAAAGACAGTGCAGAATAGGGCAGCATTTGGTTCTGTTGTACATGGGGTTGTCGTGAGTTGGAGCAGATTTGATGGCAACTACCAACACCATTTATTTATTGTCTCACATGTGCAAAGCACCGGCTGAGAGCAATTATATTCATTTTTCATTAAAATCACATTATTATTCTTATAATCAAGGCTCAGGAAAACCATCCTTCCTTGTATCACACAGCGGGTGCTGTGCAGAGCTCAGCGCACCAGAGCCTGTGAAACCAGCTGCCGTTTAGTCAATTCTGACTCATGATGACCCATGTGTGTCAAAGTAGAACTGTGCTCCATAGTGTTCTAAATGGCTGGTTTTTCAGAAATATTGTTATGGATTCAACTATGTCCCCCCAAAATGTATGTCAACTTGGCTAGTCCATGATTGGCAGTATTGTGTGATTGTCTACTATTTTGTCACCTGATGTGATTTTCCTATGTGTTGTAAATCCTACCTCTATGATGTTAATGAGGCAGGATTTGAGGCCATTATGCTAACGAGGCAGGACTCAATCTACAAGATTAGATTGTGTCTTAAGTCAATCTCTTGAGATATAAAAGAGAGAAGCTAGCAGAGATACAACGGAACCTCACGCCACCAAGAAACAAGAGCCAAGAAAACAAAGCGTCCTTTGGACCCAGGGTCCCTGCGCTGAGAAGCTCCTCCACTGGGGAAGACTGATGACAAGGATCTTTCCCCAGAGCCAACAAAGAGAGAAAGCCTTCCTCTGGAGCTAGCACCTGAATTTAGACTTCTAGCCTCCTAGACTGTGAGAGACTAAATTTCTCTTTCTTAAAGCCATCCACTTGTGGTATTTCTGTTATAGCAGCACTAGATAACTAAGACATAGATAATCAGGACTTTCTTCTGAGGTACCTCTGGGTGGAATTGAACCTTCAACATTTCAGTCAGCAGCTGAGCATGTTAACCATTTGCATCGCCCAGGAACTCCTGTGCTAGGATCGGGTTACACACAGGTGGGTAGAACTGACATGCCCCAATGGGCCTCCAAGTCTATCCGCATTGTCTACAACAGCCCTATGGAACAGAAACTGTTAACTTCAATTTCTCATTAGGAACACGAGACACAGAGAGGTTAACTAACTTGCTCAAGGTCACAGCCTCAATAGGGTGGCAGCGGTAGGATTTGAACCTGGTTCCCAGGTGTAACACCCACCCTCTCACCCACTAGCTGTGCTGCCACAGGGGTCAGCTCCACTGTGGTCATGGAAGTCCTCCGAGGGAGAGGGTGGTTTGAAACTGGTTCCGGCATTCTATTCCGCATGCAGATAGGTGTTGGGTGTAGGGCGGGGGTGCAGGGAAGGAGTTCACAGGTGGAAAATACAGGGCATATTGCAGACAGCAGTTAATTCCAATTTGTTGTTAATAAAAACAGTTCAAAAAACATTTGGCACAAGACTGCGGGATGCAGCGCTATTTTATGAGAAGGGTTTTGACAGGAGACGCTCAGCTGCAGCAGATGGGTATTGGCGGGTCCTCTCAGGAGTGTTTCACTCTGTTTTCCTTTGTCTTGGATAAAACTCTGGGGGTGGGGGTGGGGGGTGCCATGTGTGAGCCTGGATGGATGGTTTTGAATTACAGCTAATTAAAAGCTGCTGTTTCCCTGAGGGTTAGCTAGGAAGGAGAAATGAAATCACTCTGATAAATGCCCCCCTTCACCTCCTGGACCAGAAGGGCTTTGGGCCAGGGTGCAAATGTACCTCTTGCCTGCTCAGGGCATCAGGCCAATGGTGGAAAACAGACACGGAGCTCCTTTACCCCTTCGCCCCGCCTGGGTGGGCTGGAGCATCTTGCCTCTCCACCTTAACATGACCATGCTGCCCAAGTGCAGAGGTGGCTCCTCTCCTGGCCGTGAGCTTGAGAATCAGGGCGAAAGCCCAGCTGAAGCCCACAGGGGCCCTCATGAAGACAGTCTCTGCACATGTCACAGGTCATATGCCAGCAGCTGGTCCCACAGGGACGGCCCTGCACTGCCAGGGAGATACAGCTCTTTAGTGACAAGCCTTAGGACCCAGGAAGGCCTCTTTGAAACCTGGACTTCTCTGGGAAACAGCTTTTTTTCCTTTTCTTTTTCTTGTGGATGAAGCCACTTCTCAGCACCTTACTTTTGCATATGAAAGGTTTAGTAATTACTACTTTCAGACTTAAAGCGTGCAAGTGACATGCAAAATCAGCACTTGAGAGCATCCACTTTTAGACCCAGTTGTAAAGCAAAACTTATTATTTGAAGATAAATCAATTTCTGTTGCCTGTATTTGTGGTTTCCCCCAGATGGCTAATTACTAAAGATAAATGTGTATAAACACAAGCCTTCTCCCCTCCATCCATCTTCCCTGCCTGCCTGTTTATCCAGAGGTGAAGCATCAGGGTCCTGCAGTGTATTGCTGCAGTAATGGGCCTCATGGCCTGACAAGTTTATGACCTTTTATTACAAGGAGAAGGACATGCATTTAAGGAAGGAAGGTCATTCTAGAGATGAATGTGCAGATAACCAGCTCTGAAATGAAGCCAAAAGGAAAAGAAAACAGAAAACAAAATAAAGAGAGGGGAAAAAAAAGAACCACACACACAATTGCACAAAACAAGCTGAGCATAAATGTCAAGGAAATCGGTTTACAGCAGAATTAAATAAGGTTCCCGTGAGCATTAATTTTCATATTTTCTGTTTATGCGCCATTAGGATTATTCCCCAGCTTTGATTTATGGGACAGCAAGACAGGGCACTATCATTCAGACACTCACCAAATTCAGTTAGGGCTGGAGCGTCCACTTGGAGAGAGTGACTTCCTCTCTGCTCAGAAGGGCAGGTGGAAAGGGAGGCACTCCTCTCCTTCCAGAGCAGCCAGGAGTCTGCTCAAGGACTGAGGTTCAGTTGTGTTTTGTTTTTCCTTCTTTCCCTCCTTCCTCTCTTTCTCTCTTCCTCCCTCCTTCCTTTCCTCCTTCCTCCCTCCCTCCCTTCCTTCCTTCACTCCCTCTTTCTCTTCCTCCCTCCTTCCCTTCTTCTTTTCCTCCCTCCTTCCCTTCTTCTTTTCCTCCTAGCTACTTACAAAGGGACACCTGCTCATTATAACAATCAAACACCACAGAAGAGTAAAATCCACTCTTTCCCCATCTCCCGTCTCACCTTTGGAGACAACCAGTGTTAAGAGATGATTAATTGAAAACAGTGCTGATATGTGCAAGGGAGTGTTCTAAACAGATTAGAAATATTATCTCATGGTATCTTCATTAAAACTCTATGGAGATAGGTATTATCATTGTCCCTATTTTGCAGGTAAGAAATCAGGAGCCCAGAGAGGTTAAGTAACTCATTCAAGGCCATTGAGCCAGTAGCATAAAAAGAGGGGTCAGGTCCCTGCCTGCTGGTTTCCTTGGGCTCCTACTCCTAACAGAGATGCCATACTGCAGCTAAGGCTAGGCCTCACTAAGCACTTCCTTGTGCTCAAGAGTAGTTGGAAGAGCCTAGTTTGATCCTGCACATTTGTAATTTCCTGTCCACTGTTCTGCCCAACACTCTGGTTGCTTCCTTGAATCCCAGAAATAGATAGTTGTTGTTAGTTGCTGTTGAATTGGCTCCAACTCATGACGACCCCATGGACAACAAAACAAAATGTTGCCTAGTCCTGCATCATCTTCTTGACCCGTTGGTATGCTCGAGTCCATTGTGGCAGCCACTGTGCATTTTGAGTGCCTTCCAACCTAGGGTGCTCATCTTCTAGCACTGTATGGGACGATGTTCTCTTCTGATCCATAGAGTTTTCACTGACTAATTTTCAGAAGTAGGTTTCCAGGTCTTTCTTCCTAGTCTATCTTAGTCTAGAAGCTCTACTGAAACCTGTCCACCATGGATGACCTTGCCGGAATTTGAAATAGTGGTTGCATAGCTTCCAGTATCATAGTAACACGCAAATCACCACAGTATGGCACACTGACAGACCCATACATGCACACCTTTGCTGTTTGTAAAAGGTACAGTGTGTGTACTGTATGTGTCTGTGTGTGCTTCACTGATATTCTTGTTCTGAATAGTCTCAAAAGCTCTGAGTTTCAGGATCCAGTATGAATCTGCCTTTAAATTTCCTTTTGCTCTAGGAATGTAGAATTTAATCCAACAGTGATTTAATCCCATATATTCCAGTTTCTTGCTTTTTCCTCTCTGACAGTTTCTTACTGAACGATATCCCAATTCAATTCAAATCCCAAACTATCTTCCAATTAAAGTCCATTTCTGGGAGACTAAGATGTAAAGATTTTACTAGAGCTACACTGTGACTATATCAGTATATGATTTAAAAGTTTTTTGTGTTCATTTCCTCATTCATCATGTTTTCAACAAACTTTAATTTCCTACCTACTCAGTGCTGGGATCTATGGTAGGGGCTGAAAACCTGGCACAAATAAGATATTGTTTCCAACACAGATGAAGAGGACATTGTCCCCACTCTTAAGGATCCCACAGTCTGGTCAACAGAGGCTTGAAAACAATACTCCAACAAGGTCACTGGGAATATCATCCCAGTGCTCAGGACCTGGAGGAGGAAAAGACCACTGTTAAAGAATCACTAATTGCCAAGGAGGCACATCTGGTATAAGAGTTTATATCGTAGAGTCTCTGGTTCTTTCACACTGAGCAATGGGCTGAGCTTAAGGGGTGGAGATAGCTCTTCGGAGGTGGGATTTGGGAAACACCAGAAAGGCTTCTCCTTACAACTTCCTGGGTCCATCCTTTGCCAGAACTCCTGGTCTTTCAGAGTATGCTTCCTTCCGATATGCTAACATGTATTAAGGAGATGCATCGGGCAGTATTTCCCAAATTTTTCTGACCAGATGTAACTGGTCAGGTTTGCTAGAAGCAGACTCTGCCTCTGAGATTTGTGCGCAGGACGTTTATTGTGGAGGGCTTTTGGGATCAACACTGATCAACCTGTTCAGGGCCTTTGAATTGCTAAGAACCCTATCTGGGTTCTCTTTGTTCCCCTTCCTTCTTCTTTGCTACAAAGGGGCAGCCTGATTTCCTCTCTAGCCCTATCTTTCTAGAAAGCTTAACTGTCAGGTAGTTAGTTGCTGTCAAGTTGATTCTGACTCATGGCAACCCCATGTGTGCAGAGTAGAATTGCTCCATAGGGTTTGCAAGGCTGTGAACTTTCAGAAGCAGATCATCAGGCTTGTCTTCTGAGGTGGGTTCAAACAGCGAACCTTTCGGCTAGTAGCTGAGCTCTTAACCATGGAACAGGATTAATTACAACTGTGAAGATGCAGAGGATTTAAAAGGCTGCTTGGGCTGGACATTTACTTCTCTCCTTTCCTTCTTTCCTGTTGTCTTAGTTCCCTAGTACTGCCATAACCAAACACCAAAGAGTAGGTGGCTTTAAAGATCAGACATCTATTGTCTCTGTTCTGAAGGCTGGAAGTCCAAATCAGAGTATTGGCCACTTTGATTCCTTCTCAGGGCTGTGAGAGAGAAACTGTTCTATGCTTCTCTCCTGGTTGCTGGTGGCTCCTGGCAATCCCTGGCATTCCTTGACTTGCAGCTGCATCTGCTCCTCATCACATGTCCATTCTTCCTCTGTCTAATCCCCTGTCTCTGTTCTCCACTCTTATAAGAAACCATTTGGATAGGATTAAGACCCACTCCAGTATGACTTCATGTTAGCTAATAATATCTTCAAAGACCGTATTTCCAAATAAGGTCGCATTCACAGTACCGGGGATCAGGACTTCAACATCTTTTTGGGGAGCAAGATTCAATCCCTAACACTGAGTAATGACTCTAACCTTTTCTAAAGCTAAGTCTTTTTTTTGTGGGGCTAAGATGGCAGAAGAGTCAGGTGCTTTCTGTGGTCCCTCTTGAAAAAGACCCAGAAAAACAAGTGAATTGATTATATATGACAATCTAGGAGCCCGGAACATCAAAGACAAAGTTGAGGAATTGGACTGGGTGGCAGCGGGAGGGAGAGATGGTTCAGAAGCAGTGGGGAGTTGACAGACCTGACCTGGCCAGCACTGGCACCCTGCAGCACAGGAGGGGTGAGGCAAGCAGTGGCACTCGGGATGTGTTTTCTGTATTGGGAGAGACCAAGCGGCAGAGAGTCTTCTCAACCCTCCAGAACCAGCAAGAAATGGTGCTCAATCAGTGAAAGATAAGTACAGGCGCCTAATCTACTGTGGTGATTAAAAAAAAAAAAAAACCCTTTTGGGACGTATCTCTCTCCCATTTACCCACTCCCTCACTTGGCTTCAGTGATTGTTGCACTGCCTGGGTTGAAAGTAGGACCTGTCACATGCCCTGAGCCATTCTCCCAGCTTTGAAGACAAATAAATTAACAAATAGAAAAAAATAATCTGCCACCTCCCCTAAAACAGAAACTCAGGACAGGCACAGCCCCTTTGCCTAAGCACAGGCATAAGGGGTCCACGGATTTTGAATGCCTTTCACCTCTGCATAGACCTGTGTGGGCCCATTTCAATGGTATAGGCCCTCATTAGTACAGTACAACAGAGTATATACCTGAAACCTATTTTCATCTGTATCAGCTATAAGGGGGAGTGGCAGATTTGTGACATTTGACACTGCCATGCCCATTAAGCAGGGTCCTCACCTACTCACATCAGGGGCCTGAGGACTGGTGCCTCCACCCACTTCACTGGACCACTTGTGACAGGGGTCCAAGAATAAGTGGGACCCCCAGTCCTTACAGCCAACAGCATTGGGTGCCCAGAGTCCAGCAGCAAAACCCACCTACCAACAGGCTCTAGGGAACAGGGACACACATTTCATCCAGACACGCAGGGGCAGCAGTCAGGCCCCTGCTATGATCAGCATATGACCCCCTACTGCAACCAGATATCTGTGCCTATTCCAATCACCCCTGTCCAACTAGGATGGTAGGTGAGAGCCTGCACCACACACTCCGTAACTGACGACCTGGCCACCTGAACTGAATCAACACAAGAAAAGTAACTGGACTCCAGGGCTCACGTACCTAGTAAAAGCTCTAGCCACCTGGAGACAGGGCGTGAGAGCTTCAAAGATGCCAATAATCAAAATAGCTCACACAAACAGCCTATTTGGACATATCAAAACAAAATGAAACAAGAAGCTAGGACACAGTAAGAAACATAAAATAAATAAATATAATAACTTACTGATGGCTCGGAGACAACAGTCAATATCAAATCACATAAACAGGCAGACCATGATGGCTTCAGCAAGCCACCAAAACAAAGAATCAAGAAATCTTCTGGAGGAAGAGAACTTCCTGGAATAACTGGCCATAGAATTCAAAAGATTAATATACAAAAACCTTCAAGAGATAAGGAAGGAGGTCAGTCAAAATGCAGAACAAGCCAAGGAACACACTGAAAAAGCAGCAGAGCAACTTAAGAAGGTTATACAAGAACATAATGACAAATTTAACAGGGTGCAAGAATCCATTGAGAGACAGCAAACAGAAATCCAAAATATTAACAATAAAATTTCAGAATTAGACAACTCAATAGAAAGTCATAGGAGCAGAATTGAGGCAATGGAAGTCAGAATTAGTGAGACTGAATTAAAGCACTTGACACTAACTTATTTGAGGAAAAATCAGATAAAAGAATTTTTAGAAGAAACCCTAAGAATTATGTGGGACTCTATCAAGAGGAATCACCTACTAGTGATTAGAGTAACAGAACAGGGTAGGATAACAGAAAATACAGAGATAATTGTTAAAGATTTGTTGGCAGAAAACTTCACTGATATCATGAATGATGAGAAGATATCTATCCAAGAAGCTCATCGAACCCCGCCGAAGATAGATCCCAAAAGAAAGTCACCAAGACATATTATAACCAAATGTGCCAAAACCAAAGATAAAGATAGAATTTTAAGAGTGGCTAGGTATAAACCAAAAAGTTACCTACAGAGCAGAGTCTATAGGCTGCCAACAAGAGACACACCTTAGACTTAAACACACAAAGAAACTAAAACTCAAAGGATAGAAAAAAATCTATCAAGCAAACAACAATCAAAAAAGAGCAGGAGTGGCAATATTAATCTCTGACAAAATGGACTTTAAAACAAAATCCACCACAAAGGATAAGGAAGGATACTATATAATGATTAAAGGGTCAATACACCAGGAGGACATAACCATAAAAAATATTAACTCACTCAATGATAGAGCCCTAAAATATATAAAACAAACTCTAACAGCTCTGAAAAGAGAAATAGACAGCTCCATAATAATAGTAGGAGACTCAACACACCACTTTCAGTGAAGAACAGAACATCCAGGAAGCTCAATAAAGACACAGAAGATCTAAACGCCACAATCAACTAACTCAATCTCATAGACATATAAAGAATACGCCACCCAATAGCAGCCAAGTATATTTTCTTTTCAATGCGCATGGAACATTCTCCAGATAGACCGCATATTAAGCCTCAAAGCAAGCCTTAACAGAATCCAAAACATTGAAATACTACAAAACATCTTTTCTGACCATAAAGCCATAAAAGTAGAAATCAATAACAGAAAAAGCAAGGAAAAAAATCAAATACATGGAAACTGAATAACACCTTGCTCATAAACTACTGGGTTATAGAAGAAATCAAGGATGATATAAATAAATTCACAGAATCAAATAAGAATGAAAACACAGCACATTTGGGACACAGCAAAAGCAGGGCTCAGAGGTCAATTTATAGCAATAAATGCACACATCCAAAAAGAAGAAAGGGCCCTAATCAAAACATTAACCCTACAACTTGAACAAGTAGAGAGAGAGCAGCAAAAGAAGCCCATGGGCACCAGAAGAAAGGAAATAATAAAAATTAGAGCAAAATTAAATGAAATAGAGAATAGAAAAACAATGGAAAGAGTTAACAAGACCAAAAGCTGCTTCTTTGAAAACATCAACAAAAGCAATGAACCACTGGCCAAACTGAGAAACGAAAAACATGAGAGGAAGCAAATAACCTGAATAAGAAATTAGATGGGCGATATCACAACAGAT
>NW_004444013.1:3771510-3789210 GCF_000243295.1 Trichechus manatus latirostris
AACAAAAAGTCCTGGCCTAGATGGTTTCACTGGAGAATTCTACCAAACTTTCAGAGAAGCGTTAACACCACTACTACTAAAGGTATTTCAGAGCATAGAAAAGTATGGAATACTCCCAAACTCATTCTATAAAGCCAGCGTAACCCTGATACCAAAACCAGGTAAAGACAACACAAAAAAAGAAAATTACAGACCAATATCCCTTATGAACATAGATGCAAAAATCCTCAACAAAATTTTAGCCAATAGAATTCAACAACATACCAAAAAAGTAATTCACTATGAGCAAGAGAGATTCATACCAGGTTTGCAAGGATTGTTCTGCATTAGAAAAACAATCAATGTAATCCATCACATAAATAAAACAAAAGATAAGAACCACATGATCTTACCAATTGATGCAGAAAAGGCATTTAACAAAGGTCAACATCCATTCATGATAAAAACTTTCAGCAAAATAAGAATAGAAGGGAAATTCCTCATCGTAAGAAAGCCAACAGCTTTATACAAGCCAACAGCCAACATCATCCTAAATGGAGAGAGTCTGAAAGCATTCCCCTTGAGAACCAGAACCAGACAAGGATGCCCTTTATCACCACTTTTGTTCAACATTGCGCAGGAGATCCTAGCCACAGCTATTAGGCTAGAAAAAGAAATAAAGGACATCCAAATTGGCATGGAAGAAGTAAAAGTATCCCTATTTGTAGATGATATGATCTTATACAGAGAAAACCCCTAAGAATCCGCAAGAAGACTGGAACTTATACAAGATTTCAGCAAATTATCTGGATACAAGATAAACATACAAAAATCAGTTAGATTCCTGTACACCAACAAAGAGAACTTCAAAGAGAAAATCACCAAATCAATATCATTTACAATAGCTCCCAAGAAGATAAAATACAAAGGAATAAATCTAACCAGAGACATAAAAGATCTATGCAAAGAAAACTACAAGACACTACTGCAAGAAAGCAAAACAGACCTACATAAGTGGAAAAACATACCTTGCTTATCGATAGGAAGACTCATTGTGGACATGTCAATTTTGCCCAAGCAGTCTACAGATACAATGCAATCCTGATCCAAATTCCAATGACATTTTTTGATGAGATGGAGAAACAAATCATCAACTTCCTATGGAAGGGAAGAGGCACCAGATAAGTAAAGAATTACAGAAGAAGAAGAGTAAAGTGGGAGGCCTCACATTACCTGATTTTAGAATCTATTATACTGCCACGTAGTCAGAACAGCCTGGTACTTGTACAACAACAGATACATAGACCACAGGAACAGAACTGAGAATCCAGACGTAAATTCATCCACCTATGAGGAGCTGATATTTGAGAAAGGCCCAAAGTCCGTTAAATGGGGAAAAGACAGTCTTTTTAACAAATGGTGCTGGCATAACTGGATATCCATCTCCAAAAAATTGAAACAAGACCCATACCTCATACCCTGCACAAAAATTCACTCAAAATGGATCAAAACCTAAATATAAAATCTAAAACGATAAACGTCATGGAAGAAAAAATAGGGACAATGCTAGGAGCCCTAAAACATGGCATAAACAGAATACAAAACATTACTAAGAATGCACAAACACCAGAAGAGAAACTAGATATCTGGGAGCTCCTAAAAATCAAACACTTACGCTCATCGAAAGACTTCACCAAAAGACTAAACAGACAACTTACAGACTGGGAAAAAATTTTTGGCTACAACAAATCCAATCTGTGTCTAATCTCTAAAGTCTACAAAATACTGCAAAACCTCAACAACAAAAAGACAAATAACTCAATTAAAAAATGGGCAAAGGATATGAACAGGCACTTCACCAAAGAAGACATTCTTTTGCTAACAGATACATGATGAAATGCTGTCAATCATTAGCCATTAGAGAAATGCAAATCAAAACTACAATGAGATACCATCTCACCCTAACAAGGCTAGTATTAATCCAAAAACACAAAATAATAAATGTTGGAGAGGTTGTGGAAAGACTGGAACACTTATACACTGCTGGTGGGAATGTAAAATGGTACAACCATTTTGGAAATCGATTTGGTGCTTCCTTTAAAACTTAGAAATAGAAGTACCATACAATCCAGCAATCCTACTCCTTGGAATATATCCTAAAGAAATAAGAGCCATCACAGGAATAAGTATATGCACACCCATGTTCATTGCAGCACTGTTCACAATAGCAAAAAGATGGAAACAACCTAACTGCCCATCAATGGATGAATGGATAAACAAATTGTATATTTACAACAACTATGAATCAGCCAAACATCTCATAACTTGGATGAATGTGGAAAGCATTATTCTGAGTGAAATTAGTCAGTCGTAAAAGGACAAATATTGTATGAGGTCACTATTATAAGAACTCAAGAAAATGTTGAAACACAGAAGAAAACATTCTTTGACGGTTACGAGTGTAGGGAGGGAGGCAGAGGGAAATTCACCAACTAGATAGTAGACAAAAATTATCTTAGGTGAATGGAAGGACAACACACAATAACAGGGGAAGTCAGCACAACTGGACTAATCCAAAAGCTAAGAAGTTTCCTGAACATAACCAAAAACTTCGAGGGACAGTGTAGCAGGGGTGGGGGTCTGGGGACCATGGTTTCAGGGACATCTAGGTCAATCGACATAACAAAGCTTATTAAGAAAATGTTCTACATCCCACTTTGGTGAGTGGTGTCTGGGGTCTTAAAAGCTAGCGAATGGCCATCTAAGATGCATCAATTGGTCCCAACCCACTTGGAGCAAAGGAGAATGAACAACACCAAAGACACAAGGAAAATATTCGCCCAAGAGACAAAAGGGGCCCCATAAACCAGAGACTCCATCAGCCTGAGACTAGAAGAACTAGATGGTGCCCGGCTACCACCAATGACTGCCCTGACAGGGAACACAACAGAAAGTCCCTGTTGGAGCAGGAGACAAATGGGGTGCAGAAGTCAAATTCTATTAAAAAGACCAGACTTAGTGGTCTGACTGAGACTGGAGGAACCCCAGAAGACATGGCTCCCGGACTCTCTGTTCATCCATAATTAAAACCATTCCTGAAGCCAACTCTTCAAACAAAGAATAGACTATAAGACAGAAAATGATACTCATGAAGAGTGTGCTTCTTAGTTCAAGTAGATACAGGACACTAAATGAGCACCTCCTGTCCAGTTGAATGGACATGGGAAATCTAGGGTGGAAAGGAGAAGTTTGCTGTCACATTATAGGATAGCAGCTAGGGTCACGTAACAATGTGTATATAAATTTTTGTATGAGAAACTAACTTGAGTGTAAACTTTCACCTAAAGCACAATTAAGAAAAAAAATCTTTTGATTAGGTTGTACTCACCCTGACCCCTGTTTTCTCCTAATTTAAGGAGTTGGTGTGGATGTAGCCTTGATTTCCAGGAATTTATCTGGTTTATTTGATTTTATATTTTTTCAGCTCTTTATGATTAGAACTTAGTTAAAAGATGATTCCTTTTCCCTGTTTGATGAGAAGGGATTGTGTAACTTAGTTGGTCATTTTATTTGGACATATAGATGGAATTCGTTAAGGGGAAAACACATAGTTTCAGAGTGGCACAATCTTTTAGAGTTTAACAACTAATGTTGTCAATTATAAGAGTCCAAAAGCTCCCAAGAAGAAGATCAGAACACAGGATGGGACCCTTGAAGAGAAATATGAAGAGCTCCCCGGCCACCATAGTCTGCTTCACTTGCTGATATCTCAGTCTTTGTTACAGGGTGGGGTTATACGGTGACATGGGTACAAAATTGGGATGAAACATTATTTTGTTATCTATTGCTACAACCACCACCCGTCTGCCAGTCTGTTGTACTGTGGTGTCTTGCCTGTTGCTGTGATGCTGGAAACTATGCTACCAGTATTTCAAATACCAGCAGTCTCATATGATGGACAGGTTTCAGCAGTGCTTCTAGACTAAGAAAGACTAGGAAGAGAGGCCTCGCAATCTACTTCTGAAAATAAGCTAATGAAAATCTTATGGATCATAACAGACATTGTCCGACTCACTTGCTTTGGACATGTCATCTGGAGGGATCAATCACTGGAGGAGGGCATCATGTTTGGCCAAGAAGAAGGCCAATTAGGGCCAATCAGGGAGATAGATTGGCACAATAGCTGCAAGGATGGACTTGAACATGCTGGCAAGTGTGAGGATGATGCAGGACTGGGGATCATTCTATTGGGTATAAGCCCTCCATGAGTAGGAGCTGACCTGATGGCAGCTAGCTACAACATTGCTACATAACAGTCCATCCAAACTCTTAGTGGCTAAAACAATAACAACATTTTGCTCACAAATCTATTATTTGTACAGGATGTGGCACGGGCAGCTCTTCTGTGCTTCACTTGGCGTCACCTGGAGCAGCTGGAAGGTTGGGAGTTGGAGCCCCTGAAGGCTTGCTCACTCACCTGCTGATGGCTGATGATGGTTACGGGGTGGATCTTTACCTGGGGCTGGGGTCGGAACACCTACACATGATCTCACAACACGGTGACTGGGTTTCAAGGATATACATCCTGAGAGGAAGAGAGAAAACCAAGAGGAAATTATATTGCCTTTCCTAAACTAGCGTGAAAGTCACACAGTGTTGTCCCTCTGATGCATTTTATTTGTTAGACATGCACAGCCTGTACTCAAGGGGAGGGAAATTAGAGTCAGCCTTCTGATGGGAGGAGTATCAAAGATGTTGCAGACAGAGTGTGTAACCAGCACAAGCATTATCTATAGAAAGGTGATGAACGTCCTCTTCTTTGATTCAGCCTGAAGGTGTTGAATGTGTTCTCATGCTTCGAAATGGCACCAGAGTAATAAAAATTATTCCTAAAAGAGTACAAACTGGACTTTGCCTTTGTTATGTGAACCTTACTCATTTGTAAAATGTGGAAATGATAGTATCTACCTCATAGGATTATTATCTGACGTATAAAAAGTACTTAATGTATGTTAGATATTTTTATTATAGGAAGATCCTGGTAGTGCAATGGTTATCATGCTTGGCTGCTAACTGAAAGGCTGGAGGCTCAAGCCCACCCAGATGCATCTTGGAAGAAAGGCCTGGTGATCTGCTTCTGACAAATTAGCCATTGAAAACTCTATGGAGTACAGCTCTACTCCGACACACATGAGGTTATTATAAGCCAAAGTTGACAGCAACTTATTTGGTATATTATTATTACAATTATTGATTATATTGTTCACTCTCCCCAGATTGCAGCTTTACACTTCCAACTCTCCAGAATCCAACCCTACAATTCCAGCTAATTTCTTTCTTCCAAGCTGCCTCTGGGTGGATTTGAATCACCAACCTTAGGTTAGCAGCTGTTCCTGGCTGCTCAAGGACCTGTGGGAAATCAGTGTCAGCTGAAAAATTGACCGGTGATTATTACAAAAAGTCAGAATGACAGCTTCAGTCATAAAGCTTCCAGAGCTCATAAAGAGCAGCCCAAACAATCTCGACATTAAGTGTTTCCAGCAAGAAGGATGGTTTGTAAAGGAGGATCTTGTTATTCCCTGAAAAGCTCCTATAAAGACGTCAGGAGTATGGAAATGACAGATGGGGAAGGCGGGCTGAGATCAGTACTTGGAACTTTAAGTGCCAGTTGTTGACAAGCACAGCCCACATGGCTGGGCAAACAGATGTGCCCAAGAGGAGGAGGGAGCTGCATAAAAAGGGAAGGTGTGAACCAGGTATTTCAACACATCAGGGGGCTGAGTGCAACTGCATTAGGATGATGGCATTCTTCAAAGTGAAATAAAGAAAAAAATAAAAGGTTGGGCTTGAATGTGAGTGAGGAAGATCCTATCAAAAAGGTAACTGACTAATTTATTTTTCCTTCCGGAGAATACAATACAGTAGCTCTTAAACTTGTGCTGGGCTGGGGCATCACTTTGAAAATCTGATGAAAAGTGTGGTCCTTCTTTCCAAAAGACATCTTCATTCATACAAGATCAATTTTGAGTGACATCAATATACACCAAATTAAGGGGTCTTCTGTTGTAAATCACCATTTATATTCCTTTATGGAAAGACATACGGAGATGATCAGCAATCAAACCTTAGAATTCTTTTTTTTTTAATTGTTGTACTTTAGATGAAGGTTTACAGAACAAACTAGCTTCTCATTAAACAATTAGTACACATATTGTTTTGTAACATTGGTTGCCAACCCCATGACATGTCAACACTCTTCCTTCTTGAACATGGGTTCCCCATTACCAGCTTTCCTGTCCCCTCCTGCCTTCTCGTCCTTGCCCCTGGGTTGGTGTGCCCCTTTAGTCTCATTTTGTTTTATGGGCCTGTCTAATCTTTGGCTGAAGGGTGAACCTCAGGAGTGACTTCATTGCTGAGTTAAAAGGGTATCTGGCGGCCATACTCTCAGGGTTTCTCCAATCTCTGTCAGACCAGTAAGTCTGATCTTTTTTTGTAAGTTAGAATTTTGTTCTACATTTTTCTCCAGCTCTGTCTTGGACCCTCTATTGTGATCCCTGTCAGAACAGTCAGTGGTGGTAGCCAGGCACTATCTAGTTGTGCTGGACTCAGTCAGGTGGAGGCTGTGGTAGTTGTGGTCCATTACTCCTTTGGACTAATCTTTCCCTTGTGTCTTTGATTTTCTTCATTCTCTCTTGCTCCCAATAAGGTGAGACCAGTGGAGCATCTTAGATGGCAGCTCACAAAATCCTAGAATTCTTGACCTGTAGATTTCCAAAGATGATACAGAAGGGCTTCTGCTGTGGCCATGCTGCCTACAGCCCAGACACTGCGTGATGTCTTCCCCTGATATGTTGCACTTGTTGTGAGATGCTGTCGAGATAACCTCCAACTCACGGTGACCCTATGCACAACAGGATCAGATCATGGTGATCCATAGGATTTTCACTGGCTGATTTTCAGAAGTAGATTTCCAGGCCTTTCTTTCTAGTTTGTCTTAGTCTAGAACCTCCACCGAAACCTGTTCAGCATCATAGCAACACACAAACCTCCAGTGACAGATGGGTGGGAGCTGTGCATGAAGTACACTGGCTGGGAATCTAACCCAGGTCTCCCGCACGGAAGGTGAAAATTCTACCACTGAACCACCACTGCTCCCTGATGTGATGTGGGTTAGAAAACACATGCATGGCAAGGTTTTTGTGTGTCTTTCCTGCCTAAAGGCTTGATTAAAAACAGGCTAAGTGGCCTCTTTATTTCTTTTCCCATCAGTGTGAATCAATGGGAGGACTGTTAGCATTGTGGACAGGACCATTTTTCTTAGGGTGAGATTGTTCCAAATATTGCATGGTGTTTGGCACTTTAGCCTGTAGTCACTAACTGCAGGTAACAACCCCTCCCTGGACATTGTGACTACCTCCCACCCATTTGAATCTAGTGCTCCATGGAACACACTTTGGGAAAGGTGCTGTAGACTTTGGAGTTTAGAGATAAACAATCTCTGGTTGGAAGCCATGGAGTCTTACAATTACTCCTTGCCATATAGGGACCTTTCAAATGTATAGTCAGGGCAAAACCACTGCTTCATGGTCTCACCTTCCTGGTCTGGTTGCTAGTCCAGCAGTGAGAATCGTCATGGGAAGAGGGGTAGAAGAAAGAATGATTCAGCCTAAAGTCAGAAGTAGCAAGTCTAGACTTTCTTCCCATACCTGAAAGTCCATAGTCCCTTTCCCCAGAGCCTAACCCAGGTACTGTAAAACCAGGAACAACTCAACTGCTCAAAAAAAAAAAAAAAAAAAAAAAAACCAGAAAAGAACAAATGCTGGCAAGATTGTGGGGAGACTGGAACTCATATGCACTGCTGGTGGAAATTTAAAATGGTACAATCACTATGGAAAATGATATGGTGCTTTCTTAAAAAGCTAGAAATAGAAATACCATACGATCCAGCAATCCCACTCCTAGGTATATACCTTAGGGAAATAACAGTGGTGACATGAATAGACATATGCACACATATGTTCATTGCAGCGTTATTCACAATAGCAAGAAGATGGAAACAACCTTAGTGCCCAATGGATAAACAAACTGCAGTACATATACACAATGGAATACTATGCAATGATATAGAATAACAACGAATCCACGAAACATCTTACATCCTGGATGAATTTGGAGGACACTATGCTGAGTGAATAGCAATAATTGTGAGGATGGCAAAGGACCAGGCAGTGTTTCATTCTCATAGTATCACTACAAACCGACTTGACTTCACCTAACAACAGCAATGTGCTTAGTGAAATAAACCAATCACAAAAGGACAAATATTGTATGAGACCACTATTATAAAAAAAAAAAAAAAGAACCAAGAAAAGATTTACACACAGAGAAAACATTCTTTGATGGTTACCAGGGAAGGCAGAGGGAGGGAAGGTAAATTACTAAATAGATAGAAGATAGCTGGTGATACTGGTGAAGGGAAAGCAACACACTGTTTGGGGGAAGTCAGCACAACATGACCAAGGCAAAGGAAGACACTGAAAGGAACACAAGAACAAAGGGCAACTATGGCAACTACTGCAACAGACAATCCTGCAACAACAGTATTAACAAAGAATAATTTACAAAAGGATCCACAGGTAGATAGGTATGCTAAAGAGGAGTGGGAGGATGTAAGTGAGCACACCCACCTGCAGATACAGGTTAGGTTGTGGATATCTCTACATACACATTTATAGATGTTGCATGTATACTAATATAGACAATAGAACACACAAGGGCACAGTCATGGAAACTTCTTATGCATAACTGAGCACCTCCCAGGACAAAGATACTAGGCTTGAAGGCTAAGGACCATCGATTTGGGGGACATCTACATCAACTGGCATGATATAGTGCATGTCTTAAGTTGGGTTCTCTAGAGAAGCAAAACCAGTAAAGCAGATAGATAGATAGATAGATAAATAGATAGATAGATAGATGGATAGATAGATAGATAGATAGATAGACAGATAGAGAGATTTATATCAAGGAAATGGCTTATATGGTTGTAGACGCTGGAAAGTCCCAAGTCCGTGGGTCAGGCTGGAGGATTCTCCTGATTCATGTAGCTGCAGGGGCTGGTGAACCTAAGATCAGCAAGTCAGACAGCAGGGCTCTGGCTCACAGCCTTCAAAGACCAAGGAATCCCAAAATCAGCAAGAAAGATGGCAGGTAATCTGCTAGCTCAAGTCCTAAGAACTGGAGGTCAGATGAACAGGAGCCAGCTGCAGGATCCAGAGTGAGCAAAAGATTTGCCAGAAAGTCCACCTATATCGGATGCAGGCCACACCACCAAGGAAACTCCCTTTCAACTGATTGGCTACTCACAGCAGATCCCGTCATGGAGGTGATCACTTTATATCAAATCTCATCATGGAGGTGATCACATCATCATACAACTGGCAAACTACATCATAACTGCCCAACCACTGAGAATCATGGCCCAGCCAAGTTGACACATAACCTTAACAATCACAGTGCATTGAATAAAATGTTCTATGTTGTGCTTTGGTGAGTAGCATCTGGGGTCTTAAAAGCTTGCAGGCAGCCATCTGAGACCCAACTAGTGATCTCTCCCATCTGGAGCAAAGGAGAGTGAAGAAAACAAAAGACTCAAGGGTGCAATTAGTCCAAAGGACTAATGGACCACATACATTACAGCCTACATGACCCCGAGACCAGAAGAACTAGATGGTGCTCAATACCACTACTGACTGCTCTGACTGTGATCACAATAGAGTCCCAGACAGAGTAGGAGAAAACTATAGAACAAAAAATCGAATTCATAAAAAATGACCAGATTTATTGGCCTGATAGAGACTGAAGGAACCCCTGAGACTATGGTCCTAGAGACACCCCTTTGACTTGGAACTGCAACCATTCCTGGAAACTACTTTTCAACCAAGCAATAAACAGGCCTATAAAATAAAAAATTACTCCTGAAAAGAATGTTCCACAGAACAACAATTACACGAGATCAAAAGGGTAACGTTTGGCCAAAGCCTAGATGAGAAGGCAGGAGGTGTAGAAAAAACAGACTAAAGGAAACAGGGAACTCAGGGTGGAAACGGGGAGAGTGTTGACAAGGTATGGCGATTGCAAGCAACGTCATGGAACACTTTGTGTACAATTTGTTGTATGGGAAATTCATTTCCTCTGTAAACTTTCACCTAAAACACAATAGAATATTAAAAAAAAAAAAAAAGATCACTGCTGGCATACTTTTGGGCAGTAGAAACAAGGGTGTTTCAAGAGGGAGAGACTCAGAAAGGAAAGATAATCCAAACAAGACTGATTCAACAGAGATTCCTTTATGTGCCGTAAGACTTTTTAATCTCTTTCTCCTCCCTCTAAACTCTCCATCCTCTAATGCCAGTGTTCAGCTAAGGTTCCCTGTCTTACTCATCTAACATTGTTTATGACAGAAATACCACAATTGGATGGCTTTAACAAAGAGAAATTTATTCTCTCACAGTCTAGGAGGCTAGAAGTCCAAATTCAGAGTACCAGCTCCAGGGGAAGACTTTCTCTCTCTGTCAGCTTTGGGGGAAGGTCCTTGTCATCAATCTTCCCCTAGTCTAGGAGCTTCTCAGCACAGGAACCCCAGGTCCAAAGGATGCACTCTGCTCCCGGCACTGCTTTCTTGGTGGTATGAAGTCCCCCTATCTCTCTGCTCCCTTCTCCTTTATATCTCAAATAAAATGGACTCAAGGTACAACCTAATCTTGTAGATTGAGTCCTGCCTCATTAACATAACTGCCTTTAATCTTGCCTCATTAACATCATACAGGTAGCATTTACAACACATAGGAAAATCACATCAGATGACAAAATGGTGGACAATCACAATACCGGGAATCAAGGCCTAGCCAAATTTATAGACATTTTTTTGGGGACACAGTTCCTGGCCCATGTCAATGTTCCTGAAGAGTGAAAGGGCAGGAGCCTCAAGGTCCAGCGTCCCACTTTACTCTGCATGGAAGAGAGTTTCCCAAAGTGTAATCTGTGCCTCAGTAAGTCTCTTGGGGGCATTGACAGGTTGCACTACACCTGTTTGAGCAAAGTCAACCTCAAAGTTGCTAATAAACCAGGGCCAGGCACCTTGGAGAAGTCTTTACATCATGATCACATTTGAGCCTCTAGTCTGCTCTAGAAGATGGCTACTATGATACCTGGATTTTCCAGGTGAGAAAACTGAGGTTTAATGATGTCAAGTAACTTGTCCAAGGTCACAGGATAGTGTCAGAGTCCACTTTCAAACCTGTGTCCATCTGTTGCCAGAAGTCCTGTTCTTTAAGACTGAAAGTCCTTCTGATATGCTAATATGTCTTAGGGAGATGCATCAGACAGTGTTTCCCAAATTATTTCACCACATATAACCAGTCAGGTTCTCCTAGAAGCAGACTCTGAGACTATGTGATATGTGTACAGGAAGTTATTGGGATGGGCTCTTGGGATCAACCCCTGCTGAATGAAGCAAGACAAGGCCAATGAACTCAATCAATCCTATGGGGATCTCTGGAGGGGGGATGGTCCTTCAGAGAATGGAGAAGCAGGCTGGGGCTTTATTACCACCCCCACACACAGTTACCCAATATCAACCACTACACACGGGATGTCCTGGTGGCACAGTGGTTATGAGCTACGGTTGCTAACCAAAAGGTCAACAGTTCAAATCCACCAGCTGCTCTTTGGAAACCCTACTGGGGCAGTTCTTCTCTGTCCTATAGGGTCACTATGAGTTGGAATTGACTCAACAGCAACAGGTTTTTTTGTTTGTTTGTTTGCCTTGGGGAGGGAAAGTGAACTTGAGCAAGGCAGCACTGTTCAGCTGAGGACAAGTTCTGGAGAGGGAGCAGCTGGGAGTATGAGTGTTTCGGTCCAGGAGTGGGGGATGTGGGCAGTAGATGATAGTATCCACTACACCACAGAACCGAGCTTCTGAGGAGCTTCTTGTGAATCTAGTGCTCCATGGAACATATTTTGGGAGTTCAGAGAAAGAACAATCTCTAGTTGAAAGCCATGGGTTTTACATTTACCCATTCAGAGTGTCTACCAACCAAATGGTGATACTACATGAGTCTACCCAGTTTAGGCACAAATTTAAATTTGTGTCTCTATAAGGTAAGATAAGAAAATCTGCCTCTGTGACTTAGAAAAAAAGGTATTAAGTGTGTTAATACTGGCTTAAGCTGGTTAGTGGCAGAACTGGGGCTAGAACAGGTGGCCTTGCTCTTAATTCAGTGTTCCTCTCACTGCATCTGCCAGTCATTGGTTTCAGGGACAGGGATGGGAATAAATTATTTTTAGGAATACCTTCACCAAGAGTGTGAATGACCTTATGATGTGTAAGTTTTATTTTGAGCTCAGCTGAGAGAGACAGAAATTTCAGTTCATTACTCATTTGTCATTCACCAGGACTGGGATGTCCCTGGGCAATGCTAAGCTAACATTCAGTGATGTCTACAAGATGACACACAATGTGCTGAAAGGTACGCATTAAAGACCTTTGATGGTGTTAGAAGAGGGTAATACCACCTCCCAAAAGTGATAAGAGCAGGAACAAATGTGAACTGAAGATCAAACGTCAGCCTGCTACACAAGGCAAGGCAGGGACAGAACACCGAGCAGCCTTAGAGGGGAAGAGGCGTCTCACAGGATCAGGGCTCTGAAGCCAGAGCATGACTGATCTCCAAAATAAACAGATGGAGAGATCACAGCCTAATTTAGACATTACTTTGAGATGACTGACACTAGGGTTTTGTTTTGTTTTTTTTTTCCTTCCCTATAAGTAGTTCATAGCTTTGTGAGAATATAGATAGAGTACATTAAGACTTAGACCTTACAGAGACCTAAAAGACTTTATGGAGTCTTTACAGTGACAATGGTTAACATGCTTGGTTGCTAACTGAAAGGCTGGAGGTTTGAGTCCACCCACAGATTCCTCAGAAGAAAGGCCTGGCAATCTACTTCCAAAAAATCATCCATAAAAAACCCTATGGAGCATGGTTATACTCTGACACGTATGGTGTTGCTATGAGCTGGAGTCAACTCGGCAGCAACTGATTTTTACCGGTTAAAAGATTTTATAGCCCAATTTCTTTACTTTCTCTATCAGAAAATTAAAGCCCAGAGAAGTCTAGTGATTTGCCTAAGGCAACACAGCTAGTTAGTAACAGAATAGGATGAGTTATCGGGTTTCTTTTAGTCGATTATTCATTTATTCTACAACCATTGAATACAATATGCACAGTTCCTAAAGTCAGACTCAATGAACTATAGAGTCATGCATATTCCTTGTTCTCAAGAAGTTCTCCAACAGGTGGGCTGAGATTGATGAACAAATAATTAGGGGACAGAATAGTAAGTACAGTATCAAAAGCATTTCCGCAATGAGTGCTTCTTAAAAGCAAGGATGGCAAGACTTCAGCTTGCTTACTTTGTACCTGCCATCAGGAAAGACATGTTACTAGAAAAGGACGTCATGGCTGATAAAGTGGAGGGTCAGTGAAGGAGAGGGTAACCCTCCATGAGATGGACTGACACAGTGATGGAAATAATGGACTTAAACAAAGTAACGATCATGAAGATGGCACAGGACCAGACAACATTTTGTTGTTTTACATACGGTTGCTATGAGTTAGTGCCAGTTTGACAACAACAAATGATATATACAAAGTGCTGGTGGAGAATTCTACCACTGAACCACCAGTGCCCCCTGACCAACACTAAGACAGGCAAAATTAATCCAGGCTGTAAGGATAGTGATACCAGAAGGAGGAGGGAGGAGGGCTTCTGGAAAGCTGTTTCTCAGTCTGGGTGGGGGCTACACGGCTGTGCTCAGGGCATGAATTCATTGACCAGTATACTTATGTATGTTTTTTCCTGTGCATGTGTTTGTCTGAGTTATCTAATGCTGTGTAACAAATCACCCCAAAACTCAGTGGCTTAAAGCAATAGCAACATTAATTTTGCTAACAAATCTGCAATTTGGGAAGGGCTTGGTAGAGATAACTTGTCCTTACCCTACTTGGTGTCAGCTGGGGCAGCTTGAAGGCCAGGGACCGGGACTTCTGAAGCCCATGCCATGGCTTGCAATTGATGTTGGTGAATGTGTGAAACCTTAACTGAAACACCTACATGTGGCCTCTCCCTGTGGTGTAGGCTTCCTCACAACATGGCGGCTGGGTTCCAAGAGTGAGCATCCCAAGAGAGCCAGGTGCATGCCATATTGTCTTTTATGACCTAGTCTCATAAGTCATGTAGTGTCACTTACACTGCATTGTAATCATCGAGGCAGCTGTAAAGCCTCGTTCAATTTGAAGGTGAGACGAAATAGACTCCATCTCTGAATAGGGAGTGGCAAAGTTCCAAAAAAGTATTTGTGACCAGACACATTGTTGTGGAAAATTTTGAAAAAAATACATCCCAATGCAGTGGTGGTTGAGTGGTAGAATTCTTTCTTTCCATGTGGGAGACCTAGGTTTGATATCTGGCCAGTGTACTACAAGTGCAGCCACCACCACCTGAACAGGTTCCAGTGGAGCTTCCAGACTAAGATGGATTTGGAAGAAAGGACTGGAGATATACTTCTGAAGTTAAAATCCTGTGGATCACAATGGTCTGATCCGAAACCGATCGTAGTAAACCGATCATGTTTTGCTCTGTTGTGCATGGGGTCTTCATGAATCAGGGGCCAATTCATTGTAAGCTAACAACAACAACAAACAAGGGTGTACTTTAATAAAAAGTAAGAGGAAAAAAACAACTTTATGTGCATAAAATTGGAAAAAAAATAGCTAGTTTGGGAGAAACAAGTAAAGACAAATAGCAAACCACACAAACATCAAGAAGGCTAAAGTCATAGCCTGTGTCTTAATCCACTTCTTGATCTTCTAAAAAGCCTATGTCATTGTGAAAATCTTTGACATGTAACTCTCTTATGTGGAGCAGAAGCATAAACAAAAAGCCAGCAGCAAGCCATGTTGTTGTGGTAGGCAGGTTATTACATGGGGCTGGCTGAGGCTTGTATATATATATTTTTCCAGTTATTTGTAATCATAATGGGAAAAAGAACATTATCTACAAAACAGGAGGCTGCAGTGTGCAGGAAATGGAGCATGAAAAGGATTTGCGCTGTGATGTAGAGATTAGGAAGAACAACAGTGTGAATTAATAAATGGAATGCAAATACAGTACATTCAAGTGCAACTTCAATGCAACTTCACAGGATTTGTTACACGAAGAAATACAAATTCTCTAAAACAATATTAAATACTGATTTTTTTTTTTCATACCAGAAGAGTGATTCCACTGGAGTGATTTGAAAAGCTTTCCAATTCCAAGGTGATGTCAAAGTGGAATCCTGTTGAAACCCTCCGATGCTGTTGAAACACTCCAGCTGCAGTTGCCTCTTTGCTCCACTCTAGGTCACACCCAAACATACATATGTTAGCCATGGCATCACCCAAAACCAATCCATCCATCTACACATTCTAGCTGGAAACTTCTGGTACTTCATCCCTATTTTCAGAAGTTTTCTCTGACTCTTTGTATCATGTCCAGTTTATCTTTTTTGTGTTCCAGGCATACATCACCCTACCTCCTGGCCATCTCCACTTTGTCACCGATGCCCTATCTCACCCTTTCCCTTGAGGACAGACTTAGTCTTTCCACTTTGTATTCCTGAGAAATGGGTCTCTTATGCCCTATTATTGTTGTTATCTGCCGTCAAGTTGACTCTGACTCATGGCGACCTTATGTACAACAGAACAAAACACTGCCCAGTCCTGCATCATCCTCACAATTACTGGCATGCTCAAGTCCATCTTTGCTGTTATTGTGCCAGTCCATCTCACTGAGGGTCTCCTATGCCTTCACTGGCCTCTACGTCACTAAATATGATGTCCTCCTCAAGCGATTGATCCCTCTCAATGGTGTGTTCAAAACAAGCAAATTGGACAGTGTTCTCTTGTGATCCATAAGGTTTTCATTGGCAGATTTTCAGAAGTAGATCACCAGGCTTTTCTTCCTGGTCTTTCTTAGCCTGGAAGCTCTGCTGAAACCTGTCCACTATGGGTGACCCTGTTGGTATTTGAAATACTGGTGGCAGAGCTTCTAACATCACAGTAACATGAAAGCCACCACAGTATGACAAACTGACAGATGGGTAATAGTCTTTTGCCTTAGGTATTCTCATCCATGACTGCTTTAAATAATTACTCTATCTATTCAAGGGGAGGTACTTGGAATCCAATGAAAACATAAGTATGAGAAGTCAAGAACAATATCATGGGAGAGCAGGCACCATCTGGGATTACAACAGGCTAAGAGTGACTGTGGATAGGGTGTGGGTCCATTTAGTATAATTGCACTGTTGAAATCATTGGCACCTCAGGATATTTTTAAAGACAAAAAAATTGGAATTCAGTTTTAATAGTATTCAGAAAAGAGGAGTTGTTGTTATCGTCAGGTGCCGTTGAGTCGGTTCCGACTTGTAGCGACAGAACGGAACACTGATGGAAGGAATACACAGAAAAGAGGAGTAGGGTGCAGATTTCCAAGGACATCACATGTCCCCTGAAGCTTGGGGCCCAAGCACTAACCCAGCTCTTCCCACAGGATAAACCTGCTTCTAGCCCAACATCAGTGTTAAACAGTTGCCATTGAGTTGATTCTGACTCATGGTGACTCCATGATTACCATAGTAGAACTCCATAGGGTTTTCAATGGCTGGTTTTTTGGAAGTAGATCACCAGGCCTTTCTTCCCAGGTACGTCTGGGTAGACTCCAATCTCCACTCACTTTTAGGTAGTAACCAAGCTTGTTAATGGCACCATCCAGGGCCTCTACTTTTGGTGTTAAGTCAGGTCTAATCTCATACAGTGTAGTCACTGCAACATCCCCAGTGCAGTTTCTGGATTCTCCATTTATATTTGTTAAATGAAAGAAAGACTGTCTACTTCTCTTATTTACCACTGAATTATCTATATCCGAAAATTGGATGTTGTTGTTGTTGTTAGGTGCCATCTACTTGTTTCCAACTCATAGTGACCCTATGTACAACAGAACGAAACACTGCCTGGTCTTGTGCCATCCTCACAATCATTGCTATGTTTGAACCCATTGTTGCAGCCACTGTCAATCCATTTTGTCAAAGGTCTTCCTTTTTCACTAACCGTCCACTTTACTAAGCATGATGTCCTTCTCCAGGGACTGGTCACTCCTGATAAAACGTCCAAAGTATGTGAAATGAAGTCTCACCATCCTCACTTCTAAGAAGCATCGTGGCTGTACTTCTTCCAAGACAGATTTCTTTCTTCTTCTGGCAGTCCATGGTATATTCAGTATTCTTCACCAACACCATAATTCAAAGGTATCAATTCTTCTTTGGTCTTCCTTATTCATTGTCCAGCATATGAGGCAATTGAAAATACCATGGCTTGGGTCAGGCTCACCTTAGTCTTTAGAGTGACATCTTTGCTTTTTAACACTTTAAAGAGGTCTTTTGCAGTAGGTTTGCCCAATGCAATGTGTCTTTTGATTTCTTAACTGCTGCTTTCCTTCCACGGCCGTTGATTGTGTATCCAAGTAAAATGAAATCCTTGACAACTTCAATCTTTTCTCCATTTATCATGATGTTGCTTATTGGTCCAGTTGTGAGGATTTTTGTTTTCTTTATGT
>NW_004444013.1:3789310-3832430 GCF_000243295.1 Trichechus manatus latirostris
AATGAAATCCTTGACAACTTCAATCTTTTCTCCATTTATCATGATGTTGCTTATTGGTCCAGTTGTGAGGATTTTTGTTTTCTTTATGTTGAGGTATAATCCATACTGAAGACTGTAGTTTTTGATCTACAAAATCAATATTGGGCCAAGTGATTGGAATGTCCCATTAAACCATGACCCTAACCTCTGAACCAAGAAAGCAAATCCCATGAGGTGCTTGGTTGTACATAGGCAGCATCAGCAGCTTCCTTTTTCTTTATTCTCAAATATATCTTGCTGTTTTTGTGTTTTTTGAAGGGAAAGGCTCAGAAATAGAGGTCAACCCAATAATAGTGAAATGCTGACAGGTAAGCATGAAAAGACAGTTAGAAAGTACCGAGCTCCAAGAAAATGAAGCGTAAAGTCAACAGGCAAATGTTTGCTCTTCCCCAGAAGATGAGACCAATCCTGAGCTTGAGAATGCTTGTCCTGAGACGAGGACACAGCAAGAATCATCACCCTCTGTATCTAAAGTAAACATCTGGCTACAAAAGTGGATACTCTACAAAATTGGATACGCTAAGGAAAAAAAGTTACGAAATACAATTTATATTTAGGATGTACTCCTCTTTCCGGTGGCAACTCAAGGCACCTTTTGGTATGGTCAGCTTGAGTGAGAATGGTGCAGGGCTTCTTGTGGGCAGAATGGTAAGGCTATTGGAAAACCATCCAGACAGAATCCATATGGGGCCTTCCTCACTCCCCGACAGCATCTACTCTTCTTTCTCACTGAAAAAGGAGACAGCTCTATTTTTGGTTGAGTTCAGTGAATACAAGATATTTTCCCCTTTTCTAAGCCAGCTGTTTACTTTAGATCCAGAGATGGTGATTCTTGCTGTGTCCTCACCCCAGGACAAGCACTCCCAGGCTCAGGATTGGTCTCTTTTGCTGAGGAAGAGCAGACATTTGCCTCTTGACTTTACACTTCATTCTCTCGGACTGTCCTTCCGTTGCTTCTCTGTCAGCATTTCACTATTATTGGGCTGACTTCTTTCTGAGCCTTTTCCCTTCAAAACTAGCAAGATATATTCAAGAATAGAAAAAAAGCAGCTGCTCATACTGCCTATGTACAACCAAGCACTTTATGGAATTTGTTTTCTTGGTTCAGAGGTTTGTAGTCATGGTTTCATGGAACATTCCAAGCAATTGGCCTAATACTGACTTTCATGCTTCTGCTCTACCTCCTAGGTCAGTGTGTAGTGTCTAGAGTTTTCAAAGGTTGTGAGTAGCTATCCAAGGTACAACAAATGGTTTCTGTTCGCCTGGAGCAGCGGAGGAAGACGCGTCAGGAATTGTAGGAGGAACTGGAATACGTATTCAACTGCCTCCATGAGAAACTGCCTCCTTTGCCATGAGACTAAAAGAACTGGATTGTGCCCAGCTACCATTACTGAATGATTTCATCAAAGATTCTATAGAAGAATCCTGATCAAAAGGGGGGAAATGTGAAACAGAACTTCAAATGCTCATGGAATCTAGATTTTCTGGAGCCATTGAGGCTGGATGATCCCCTAAAACTATTGTCCGGGGGAAATCTTTAAATCTTAAACTGAAACTATCCCCTGGAGTCATCTTTAAATCAAACAATAGCTTAGCTTAATTAGTAAAGAATGTCTGCCTTGAGCATTGTGTTCTTTTAAAGAATTATCTACATGAGACCAAATTGACAACAGAAAATTAAAATATTAGAAGAGAAGCTTAGGGACCAGTTAATTTGTATTGATGATGGTGAAACAATTTCAAATATGATGTTGAGAAAGGTTGCAAAACTTTATGAATGTAGCAAATGTCACTGAATTGTACACGTAGAAATTGTTGAGTTGATCTATGTTTTGCTATGTATATCTTCACCAAAAATAAAATAAAAAAGACACGTTTGAGAATGAGATTAAAGAAGGTCCACCAATGGATATATAATGAAGCATAATTGATGAAAGTTGGTTAAAAAATTCAACACCAAAATTTTAATCTTTGAGTTCTTGGGGACACTTTGAGACACCATATCTGAATAAACCATCCAAAGCCTTCGGATAGGATCACAATTCAATTAATTCCTCAGATATTTTTTGTGATCTTAGCAAGGGTAAGACATAGGTTGTCTTTTTTGTAAGCTATCTTGATCCTATTTTGCTCAGCTGTGAAAGGTGCATGACATCCTTCCCAACAGTGTGAGGTTTCAATGAGATGACAAGGGGAACATACCTGGCCCAGAATAAGGGCCCAGTAACGGCCTAACTCACTACCTATCTGTCCGTTTGTCATAATGTGGTGGCCTGGGTGTTGCTGCAATGCTGGAAGATATGCCACCGGTATTTAAAATACCAGCAGGGTCACCCATGATGGACAGGTTTCAGCAGAACTTCCAGACTAAGACAGACTAGGAAGAAAGGCCTGGTGATCTACTTCTGAAAATCAGCCAATGAAAATCTTATGGATCACAACAGAAAATTATCTGATTCACTTGCTTTGAACAAGTCATCAGGAGGGATCAATCACTAGAAGATGGCATCATGTTTGGTGAAGTACAGGGCCAATGAGGGTAAGTAAGACCCCCTTGGTGAGATGGATTGGCACAATAGCCACAACACTGAACTCGAACACGCTGGAGATCATGAGAATGATACAAGACTAGGCAACATTTTGTTTTGTTGTACACAAGGTTGCCATGAGTTGGAGATGACTTGACGTCAGCTAACAACAACAATGGCCTAACTTTTCTCATCTCTCAGAGCTGCAAGAAGCTTCCAGTCTAGCACAGAAGCTCAAGGAAAAGCTGGTTCATAAGACAAAGTATAGAAAACAGCATAACAGAGAGCTGAATGATGCGTTAGGAGAGTTCAGAGTAGGAGATGCTCTCCATTTATCAGAGAGCGCCTCATGTCGAGGGTGCATTTGTTCTGGGCCCTGGAGTTCCTGGGTGACCATTTATCCCAGGAAACAGAGGGGTGAGCAAGACCAGTCCTAACCTTCGCCGTGGAGCAATGCTGTGATCAGAACTGCACATTTACCAACCATTTGCCATCTAGTCGACTCCGACTCATGGCGGCCCCCATGTGTGAGAGTAGAACTGTGCTCCACAGTGTTTTCAAGGCTAATTTTTCGAAAGTCAATCTCTTGACCTTTCTTGCAAGTCATCTCTGGGTGCCTTTAACTGCCAAACTTTCAGTAAGCAGCTGAGAGTGTTAACCATTTGCTCCACCCAGGGATTCCAAACTGCACATTAAGAAAGATTAATCTACACATCTGTCAGATGTAATGCGGGGAGAGATGGAAAGCTGGCAAGGTGGTTAGGAAACAAGTGAGGAGGCCGGGCAATGAGGACTTCACTAGGACTGCAGCTAAGGAAGCCAGAGGAGGGCACTAGAGGTGGCAAAAATCTCTGGGTTGGAGGCACTTGGGCTGACAATCTGCTTGAAGAACAGTCTAGGGGGTTAGCTCGAAATGGGCTGGCACAGCCATTTCAGGGTCTAACTCAGATTGTTGTTGTTATTGGGTTCTGTCAAGTCAATTTCAACTCATGGTGACCCCATGTGACAGGGTAGAACTGCCCCATAGGGTTTTCTTGGCTGTAATCTTTATGGGAGCAGATTGCCAGTCTTTCTCCCACAGAGTAGCTGGTTGAGTTTGAACCACCAACCTTTCAGTCAGCAGCCAAATGCTTAACCATTGCACCACCAGGGCTCCTTCTAACTCAGATAGCATCCTGTTTATCTGTGGAGGCTGTGTGTGTTGTGGGTGCTGATGGGGATGGGAAACGGGGTAAAGCACTCACACACACTCTGGCATTCCCACCAACGGAGAGGATAGATCTGAGTTTGAAACCAAAACCCATACCACCTTCAATATCTTTCAGTTAGGTCTCAGAGTTCAGGTTCCTTCCCTTTAAAAATGAGAAGAATTGACTGGCTGTTAACCAATGTTCCTTTATTCTATGGATGTTATAACTGTTGCTTTTAAGAATCTAGGAGATGTTACCAGTTTTTGTCGTTTGCAAAGTTGCTACTAGAAGCCTAAGGGAGCCAGAAGGTGGTTGTGGCTGGGGCTCCAGGTAGATTTCTGAGCACTCTCTGCTGGGCTGCACTGCCTCAATGTCTCCTTACCTAGAAGCTCTTCTATTTTCCCAAAGGTCCTGCCACCATAGTGGTATGTACAATCTGTCATCTACTCCAAACTGAGTTAGAGTTGTTGCCAGTTGGAATGCACATGGCCTATTGCAGTAAGCACTAGTCCGCATTTTTCCTGGAAAATATACACAAAACTAGGGAGGTTTGCATTGTCTGCCGACACTCTGGAAGTACCTAGTTCCAGATTATGATCAGTGGTTCCTGTTGTTTTATTGTTGTTAGTTGCATGTCAGATGACTGCTTTTCTCCTCGTTTGTCAAATTGTGCTCTATCTGTCAATGCAGGCAGCCACGAAAAATCAGATAGACGCTGGGGTGGTGAGGTTCAAGAGATTCCTTCATTCTCAGTCAGGAATCTGTCCAAGTTTTAATCTCCTTGTGTCTGGAGGAGATAGAGAAATGTATAAACCTAAAGATTTCCTATAAATATTTTATTATGAACACACTTGAACATACAGCCACATTGAAAAACTTGTACAGTGAATACTCGTATACTCACCACTTAAATTCTACTGTTAATATTTTTACTATACTTGCTTTATCACATCTCTATCCATCTATCAATCTGTCTTATTTTTTTATGTGATTTAAAGTAAGTGGCAGTATCAGTAAAAAACAAACAAACAAGCCAGTTTCCGTTGAGTTGATCCAGACTTATGGCAACCCCATATGTGTCACAGTAGAACTGTGCTCTGCAGGTCTTTCACTAGCTGTGATCTTTGGGAAGTAAATCACCAGGACTTTCTTCTGGGGTGTCTCTGGGTGGATCTGAAATCCCAACCTTTAAGTTAGTAGCTGATCACTTACTCATTTGTGCTACCCAGGGGCTTCTAGTTATCAGTATACTTCCCCCTAAAAACTTCAAACTTTAGTGATTTTAATAACTTAGCAATAACAATTGATAGTATTTATTGAGTACTTACTATATTACAGACACTGAGCTGAACACTTTATACGTATCACCTCACTTCCCCATTACCTGTTGCCATCGAGTTGATTGCAACTCATAGTGACCCTACGGGACAGAGTAGAATTGCCTCATAAGGTTTCCAAGGAGCAGCTGGTGGATTTGAATTGCTAACCTTTTGGTTAGCAGCCATAGCTCTTAATTACTGCACCACCAGATCCACAAAAGTAGGATTATCTCCATTTACCTACAACAGATGAGGGTTTAATCCAGGTTGCTATGACTCTAAAGTACTGCAGTCAGCACAATAAAACTCATGGCAAATAATGGGGAAGCATCACCTGGCATAATCAGGTCATAAAACCCCAAACCAGGTGTAGGACTAGATGGTATTCAGGCTGGTAATAGGCTGATCACCAAGGTCTAGGATGGATACAGCAAAGACCAAGGCTGGAAGTGAGGAAAAGAGGCATCTTAAAAGCCAGAGGCTCTTGACTCTGCTGAGGTCATGGTTACAGATGCTAATGCAGAGCCGAGGGCAGGATATTAGGTGTGCATGCTGGGAACGTAAGTGAGAGACAGAGTGTCTCAGACCTCTCTCCTCTCTGCTCATCTCCAAGTTCCAATCACCTGTGCCATGAATCTAAAGTGGGGGATCTCTGAGAGATCACCACCGCTCGTCTGTCTGTTTGTCCCGCTGTGGCGGCTTGCTACCATTTGAGATGTTTCAACAAACAGATGCAATGCTGGAAGTGCTTACTCGCCTATGCCAAGAAAATTGGAAGACAGCTACCTGGCCAACCGACTGGAAGAGATGCATATACATGCCTAGTCCAAAGAAAAGTGATGCCATCATTATGATCAATAGGTCAGTACCAAGTTCAAGGGGCCAGGGGATAAGAAAGTGAAACTGACACTTCTGCAGCAAGAAGACTCCCTGTGGCTCTGGTGAATCGGCTTCGAGTGGAAGTGATGTTGCTGCTTTCAGGCTAAAGCGTTTGAGAGTTGGCATGTGACTCTCCAGCAGACTCTTCTTGCCACGTCTGCCATAGAAACAATGAGATAGTGGGACCACAAAAAGGAAACAGCCAGGATCCCTGAGTCATTGTTTAAAGTGACTGCCCTGAAGAGTTGGCAAATCCTCAGCAAACTTTGTGTGAATGAAAAATGAACACTTGTTATTTAAGCCACCAAGATTTAGAGGTTTGTTTATTACTGGAACAAAAATGAGCTTATTTTGATTAGTCCAAAGGACTAATGGACCACAACTACCATAGCCTCCACCAGACTGAGTCCAGCGCAACTAGATGGTATCCGGCTACCACCACCAACTGCTCTGATAGGGATCATGATAAAGGGTCCTGGAGAGAGCTGGAGAAAATGTAGAACAAAATTCTAACTTACAAAAAAAGACCAGACTTACTGGTCTGACAGAGACTGGAGAAACCCTGAGAGTATGGCCCCCAGACACCCTTTTAACTCAGTACCTAAGTCACTCCTGAGGTTCACCCTTCAGCCAAAGACTAGACAGGCCCATAAAACAAACAATAATACACACAGCTCAACCATGTTTACAAGACTAAATGGGCACACCAGTCCAGGGGCAAGGATAAGAAGGTAGAAGGGGACAGGAAAGCTGGACAAATGGCAATGGGAAGCCCAAGGCCAAGAAGGAGAGAGTGTTGACACATCACAGGGTAGGCAACCAATGTCACAAAATGATATGCATATTAATTGTTAAATGAGAAACTAATTTGCTCTGTAAACCTTCACCTAAAGCACAATAATAAAAAAAAAAGAGCTTACCCTGATGAATACACACTAATAAGGCATTATATGGCGGGAGCTCTGAGGGATTACCACCACTCATCTGTCAGTTTGTCCCGCTGTGGTGGCTTGCTACCAATTGAGATGTTTCAACAAACAGATGCAATGCTGGAAGTGCTCACTCGCCTACGCCAAGAAAATTGGAAGACAGCTACCTGGCCAACCGACACTGGGAGAGATCCATATACATGCTTATTCCAAAGAAAAGTGGTCATTGGGGGGCTGAAATTATTGAACAATATCATTAATATCACATGCAAGTAAAAATATGCTGAAGATAATTCAAAAATGGTTGCAGCAGTACATTGACAGGGAGCTTCCAGAAATTCAAGCCAAGGACATGGCAAGAGGGATATTATTGCTGATGTCAGATGGATCTTGGCTGAAAGCAGGGAATACCAGAAAGAAGTTTACCCACGTTTTCTTGACTACGCAAAGGCATTTGACTATGTGAATCATAACAAATTACGGATAACACTGAGAAGAATGGGTATTCCGTAACACTTAATTATGCTTATGATGAACCTGTAGATAGACCAAGAGGCAGTTGTTTGAACAGAACAAGGGGTACTGCATGGTTTAAAATCAGGCAAGGTGTGCATCGGTGTTGTGTCCTTTCACCATACTTATTCAGTCTGAATGCTGAGCAAATAATCCGAGAACCTGGACTATATGAAGAAGAACATAGCATCAGGATTGGAGGAAGACTTATTAACAACCTGTGATATGCAGATGACACAACCTTGCTTGCTGAAAGTGAGGAGGACTTGAAGCACTTACTGATGAAGATCAAAGACTATAGACTTAAGTATGGATTACATTTTAACATAAAGAAAACAAAAATTCTCACAGATAGACCAATAAGTGACATCATGATAAATGGAGAAAATATTGAAGTTATTAAGAATTTCATTTTACTTGGATGTACAATGTCCATTGAAGCAGCAGTCAAGAAATCAAACTATATGCTGCACTGGGCAAATCTGCTGCAAAGGACATCTTTAAAGTGTTAAAAAGCAAAGATGTCACCTTGAGGATTAAGGTGCACCTGACCCGAGTCATGGTATTTTCAATAGCCTCATCTGCATGCAAAAGCTGGACAATGAATAAGGAAGACTGAAGAAGAATAGATGCATTTGAATTATGGTGTTGGCAAAGAGTAATGAATATACCATCGACTGCCAGAAAAATGAATAAATCTATCTTGGAAGAAGTACAGCCAGAATGCTCCTTAGAAGCAAGAATGGAGAGACTTTGTCTCATGTACTTTGCACATGTTATCAGGAGGGACCAGTCCCTGGAGAAGGACATCATGCTTGATAAAGCAGAAAGTTAGCAAAAAAGAGGAAGACCCTCAATGAGACGGACTGACACAGGCTGCAACAATGGGCTCAAGCATAACAACGATCATGAGGATGGCGCAGGACAGGGCCGTGTTTCATTCTGTTGTACACAGGGTCACTATGACTCGGAACCTACTCAACGGCACCTAACAAAAACAACAACATGGTCAATCAGAGGTGAGAAAGAGCTGTGGGGAAAGAAAGAAAGTTTTATAATAAGAAAGATAAGATTTAGACAAATAGATAGGACTAAGGAAGACGCCTTAACTGGGAGGACAGCGGAAGAGAAGGCAAAGAAATTGTAACATCTCCAGCATCTGCTGTGGGTGACGAGACTAGAGCTACAGGTTGGTGTCCTGGAGCGTCACATGAAGGTGCTCATCTACTATTAAAAATTCAGAGAGTAATTCCATGACCTTCCTGGGTGCTGATTTGTGCCATCCCCAAACTCCTACATTCAAAATGCTTATTTTAACTCAGTTTACCTTGTTGTATCATAAGGTCTTCTTGTTTTCAGAATAATAATTAAAAAAAAACAAAAACCCTTGACTGCTGCTCACTATCAGCCATAAAATATTGCTTCATTAACTTGAAGACTGTAATTAACTACATATCAGCCTTCCTGGCTCCAGGCAAACATCATAATTTCTTTAGTCTTTCCTCACAGTCTGGTTCTAACCTGTTAATCATTTTCCTTGCCCTCTCATCATCATCAGTAGAAAAAAAAACACCTTTAAATAGAAGCTAATCATACATGGCACTCTGTTAGGCACATTACAGATGCCACCACATTAAATGAAACCAGATGTGCACAGACACATGCACACATATATGCACACATATATACATACACTCACACACATACACACTCATGCACACATGTACATGCATACATGCACACATACACATACACTCCCATATGCACATACATAATACACACATACACTCACACACATACATACTCATGCATACATATGCATACATACATACCATACACACTCATGCACACATATACATGCATACATATACACACATACAGTCCCATATGCACATACATAATACACACATACACACACTCACATATGCATAAAACACATACACATGCACACAATACATACACACACTCACATACATCCACACACATACTCACATATGCACATACATATACACATATACACGTGCACACACATACACTCACACACATAAATACACATACACACATTCTCATACACACACACAGGGTTTCCTAGGCTGTAATCTTTAAGGGAGCAGATTGCCGGATCTTTTCTCTCACAGAGTCTCTGGTGGGTTCGAACCGCCAACCTTTTGGTTAGCAGCTGAGAGCTTAACCACCACACCACCAGAGCTCCTTCAAACTCTTTTTGTTATTCTTGTTTTTGTTAAGTACCGTCGAGTTGGTTCCAACTCATAGCGACCCTATGTACAACAGTACGAAACACTGCCTGGTCCTGCACCATCCTCACCATCGTCTAGGCTCCTTTAAAAATGAGATTTAATTTATCCTCCTCTAAAAATGCTCACAGTTGTTGATTTTACTAAGGTGTTGGCTGCAAATGCAAGTCTGTTTCTACAAAGAGGTTCCTGCATCTTGAACACATTTTTCTGAAATATAATTGTAATGAAACAAAAAAAATATGAGAGAAGAAAAAAAAAGGGTGGGCTAGGCTACAATCTGTTAAGTGTGGGGAGACGTGTGTGGAGGAGGGGACATGAAAACTGCCAGGAGGGAAGGAGAGGTGATCTGGGATTAGACCAAAACCAAACCCGCTCATGACTCCATGTGTTACAGAGTAGAACAGCTCCATAGGATTTTCTTGGCTGTAATCTTTACAGAAGCAGATTCCCAGGCGTTTTTTCTGTGGTGCTGCTAGGTGGGTTTGAACTTGCAACCTTTTGGTTAGTAGATGAGTGCAAATCGTTTGCTCCACCCAGGGACCTGATTTGGTGGTTTGGGCTAGGGAACTCACTTCACTCAAGAACAGGGAGATGAGTGACTAACAAGGTGGAGGCAGGTGGAAGGGGAGAAGGGTACTCTATACGACCATATGGACTTCACTACCATGCATACGTATTACACAACCAGCTCTACTGCCTTGTATAGTGGATTAGTCAGGATAAGCTAGTCTATGCTTGTAGGAGTCCTAGCCCTACCTGGTGACTAGATCCAAGGGCTTCTGTTAGCATCCTAGGATAGTGCACTTAAGAATCATCTAGTAAGTTTGCTAAAATGAATTTTCTAATACCCCATTGTCTTAGTTATCTAGTGCTGTTATAACAGAAATACCACAAGTGGATGCCTTTGACAAAGAGAAATTTATTTTCTCACAGTCTAGTAGGCTAGAAGTCCACATTCAGGGTGTCAGCTCCGGGGAAGGCTTTCTCTCTCTGTCAGCTTTGGAGGAAGGTCCTTCTTATCAATCTTCCCCTGGACTAGGAGCTTCTCTGCACCCTGGGTCCAAAGGACATGATCTGCTCCTGGTGCTTCTTTCTTGGTGGTATGATGTCCCCCACTCTCTGTTTGCGTCCCTTTCCTTTTATCTCTTGTAAGGTAAAAGGTGGTGCAGGCCACACTCCAGGGAAACTCTGTTTACATTGGATCAGGGATGTGACCTTAGTAAGGGTATTACAAACCCACCCTAATCCTCTTTAACCATAGGCAGAGATTTTGATTTAAAACACATAAGAAAATCACAAAATGGAGGACAACCACACAATATTGGGAATCATGGCCTAACCAAGTTGACACATATTTTTGGGGGAACACAATTCAATCTATGATACCCATCCCTAGAGATTTTGATCCATAGGTGTAGGGTGGACTTAAAGTTGAACAAACTTCCAGGTGGCTCCCTTGCTGGTGCCCTGAGAAACAGAAGGCTAAGCAGGGGCTTGAACCAATAAAGAGATGGGGTTATGGGGTAGTACTATCCTGAGGGTGAAAGGAGGGCTTCCATACAACTGGGGCAGCAGAGGTGGTACCACCAGCAGCTGTAGTAGAAGAATCAGGTCTTGGTAGGAAAACTAGGGTGATATTTTCTGGGCATGACAACCGCATGAGGCAGGCAGAGCAACACAGACTCCCACACAGAACACTTTGTAGATTCTTCTAAGAGTTGTGCCTCCCTGTAGACTGTAAACACCAAAAGTGTGGACGACAAGATAGCCTGGGTCATTGTCTGAGTTATCTAGCGGTGTTATAACAGAAATACCACAAGTGGATGGCTTTAACAGAGAGAAATTTACTCTCTCACAATCTAGGAGGCTAGAAGTCAGAATTCGGGGTGCCACCTCCAGGGGGAAGACTTTCTCTCTCTGTTGGCTCTGGGGGAAGGTCGTTGTCATCAATCTTCCCCTGGTCTAGGAGCTTCTCAACACAGGGACCCCAGGTCCAAAGGACGCGCTCTGCTCCTGGCGCTGCTTCCTTGGTGGTATGAGGTCCCCCGTTTCTCTGCTCACTTCTCTCTTTTGTATCTCAAAAGAGATTGACTTAAAATACAGCCTAATCTTGTAGATTGAGTCCTGCCTCATTAACATAACTGCCTCTAATCCTGCCTCATTAACAATAGAGGTAGGATTTACAACACATAGGAAAATCACATCAGATGACAAATCACAAAATACTGGGAATCATGGTCTAGCCAAGTTGACATACATTTTTGGGGGACACAATTCAATCCATAACAGTCACCCTCCAAGTGGGTGGGAGACAAGATAGCCTCGGGTCCCAGTGCCTACCATAGTGCCCAACGTCCCTAGGTGGTGCAAATGATGCACGCACTTGCTGCTAACCTAAAGTTTGGAGGTTTGAGTACATCCAGGGGTGCCTCAAAAGAAAGACGTGGCAATCTACTTCCAGAAAACCAGTTATTGAAAATCATATGGAACACAGTTCTATTCTGACTTACATGGGGTTGCCATGAATCAGAATCAACTCAGCAGCAACTGGTTTGGTTTACTGGTTACCATAGTGCCTGGTGCATGGTAAAAGCTCAATAAACATTTGTTAAGTTGAAGTGGAAAATAAGTCAGGGACCTGGAAGTTGGGGACTAACTTGAGAACAGGGAGGAAATGGCAGTGATGGTCACTCTCTGCTCTTCCCGGCAGAGGAAGGAATTTTCATGGATGAATGTTCCAATAATTCTGTGAATAGAACAAGCTATGGAGTAACAGTTTTGCTTTTGTTTTGTACTCACCTCTGTCAGCAAGCCTAGAATAGCCTAGAGAAATACACCCTTTGCAAGAGCCAGAAGGACAGGAACATGTGCTGAATGTAGAAGAAAAAATGAATTAGTGAGTTTTGCCAAAATGTTTGATTGCATGATTCACTTGGCAGAGACCCGGTGCCGAGTTCCTTCAGCTATCCCAGGTCCAGATCAACTCTACGTTCTACAGAAACCTGAATATCCAGCCAATCAGCAACTTGGCTCTGGATTTGTCCTTTCTAGCGATCACTTCTACCAAAGAACTTGGTCACTCATACCCCAAACAACTGGTAATCATATGGACAAATCTGTAATTATCTGGTGTTACGAATTGAATTGTGCCCTCCCTTGTACCTGTGAAAGTGACCTTGTTTGGAAATAGAGTCTTTCTTTGAAGATGTTCTAAGTTAGGTTAGCATGAGGTCACACCAGAGTAGGGTGGGTTCTCATCCCATCTGAGTGGTGCCTTATACAAGAGGAAAACAGACAGAGAGAGAGACACACCTGGGGAAGACACCTATGGAGATGCAGCTATAAGCCGAGGAGCACCAAGGATTACTGATAGCCACCAGAAGCTGGGAGAGAGGCATGGAACCCCTCCTCCCTCAGAGCCTTAGAAGAAACCAACATGACTGATACCCTGATTTGGACGTCAAGACTCTAGAACTGAGAACCAATACATTTTTGTTTTTAAAAGTCACCCACTTCATTATAGCAGCCCGAGGAAACCAAGACATGTGGCAACCAATATGTAATTCCATTAAAGGTTAGAACCAAAGAAACTCAAAAACACAACGATTTAACCAAAATATCACACTTGTTAAGTATACGCCAGAGCTGAATATGTAGTACTTAGCTTCTAACGTCTTCATAGAAACAATGTTTTTGCTTTTGCAGCCCTGACATTGGTAAAAGCAGAGGTCATCTATTTTGCTGAATACATAACTCACAGAAGGTAGTAAGGTTGAACATAAAGGGCAAGACCATCCATTCTTAAGCCACAATAAATCTCAGCCTTAGGCTCACATGATTACTTATTCCTCTCATTTGCGCTTGTTAAGTAATTATTACGTAAATTATTAGGATAATGTAATATGCATGACCTTAAGGAATGACAAATTGTAGCTAACTTTCTTAATTTGTTTCCATAGCTACATTTCTAGAAAGTCTAAATTATTCCTCTTCCCATGTATAAATTACTGCCATCCTGCTATTGGTTTAGCTTTGATTGGCAATACCAGAATGGCAAACTGATAAAAGAACTCCAAGTCCAGCATTGAAAACTGTGCCCTGATTGATCTTCCAGGTTCAGGGCAGCATCCAGTCAAGTGAAGGGTCTGAGTGGCCTCAGTCAGAGACTGAGACAACCTTGAAAATCAAAGGGGGGTGGGGCGGCCTGTCTTCACCTGGTGGTGCCTTGGTGGTGCCTCCTTCCCTCACTGTTGCACTTACTAACCAGAAACAAGAGGCTAATGTGGAAACTAGTTATCATTTGCTCCGGTAAAAACTAAGAAAAGCCTGTCTCTGCCACGTTGGATTATCTCTTAAGGAAAGGTGTGAATATCCTTTCTTATTTTCTACAAAATATTAAAAGATGTATTAATCACATTGCTGCCTGGAGGGGTAGACCTGCCGGAAGACAAGGAAATTTACTAGGATAGGGTTTTCTGACTCCCTGCCTGTGGGTTGGAAAGACTCATTTTTATCATTACAGTCCTTGTCCATCCCATCATTTAAAGGATGAGCAAAGACGTATCGGGCAATATGGGGCAAAGTCAAGCAAAACGAAAGTAAGAGTGAGAAAACTAAGTTAAAATAGCAGAGCTCAAGTTAAAAGGCACTGGAAACAATAAAATTCAAGTAACAATACATTAAATAAGAAAGGAGCATTTCATGTTAGTGAAAGGTGCAAAATTCAATAACCTATTGCCATCAAGTTGATTCCAACTCATGGTGACCACGTGTGTATCAGAGCAGGACTGTGCTGCATAGGGTTTCCAATGGCTGTACTCTTATGGACATAGATAAAAACCCAAACCCATTGCCATCAAGTCGATTCCGACTCATAGTGACCCTAAAGGACAGAGTAAAACTGCCCCGTAGAGTTTCCAAGGAGCACCAGGTAGATTCGAACTGCCGACCTTTTGGTTACCAGCCACAGGTCTTAACCACTATGCCACCAGGGTCTGTAGTGCCACTGGGTAGGTTTGAACCGTCAACCTTTCAGTTAATAGTCTAGTACAAATTGTTAGCACCACCCAGGGCCCTCAACATTCAATAGCATCAAAATATATAAAAACTACAGCTGTTAGAAATGGAAAAAAAATTACCAGAAAAACAATTGTTGTTCAGACCCCATTCACAATGGAATGAAATCTGCTCCAACTCCTTGATCAGTTGAGGATTAAACCATTGTGATCATAGGCTGATTTTTGGAAGTAGATCACCAGGTCTTTCTTCCTAGTCCATCTTAGCCTGGAAGCTCTGCTGAAACTGAAAAACGATTAGTGTGAGAGAAAACCACAATTCCTTAAGCATTTGTGTGTTCTAATGATTAACTATTTGAGTACCTAAATAATTAAGTTTGGATCTATCTATCTATCTGCCTGTCTGTCTGCCTGCCTGTCTGTCTATTTATCTACTTTGGTCACTTCTCTTTGTATCTATAACTCTTTCTAATCTACAGAGAGTTCATTTGCAAATTCACGGTCCGTGAAAGAGTTGGCCATCCACCAGGCCTTGAGGAGAGCCTAATAAATTTCAAAAAGCAGAAATTGCAGGGTTCATATTTTCTGATCACAAAGCAAATAATAACAATAATGATGATCACAAGTGCTTAAAATACCGACTTATTTGAAAATTAAAACAAAAAGTATAATGAGTTTTTGAGTCAAGAAAGGAAACCAGAACCACAATTATAGGACATTTAAAAACTAATGACAACAGAACAGTGCCCATCAACTCTTATGGAATGTAGTTAAAGTAGAAGTGAGACATAAAACAAGAAGGGATGAAAATAAACAAACTACACATTCAATTCAAGAAATCAGAAACTTCCCTTTTAGGCAAGAGAGGTCTGGAGGAGTTGAGGAGAAAAGAGGTGGAAAGCTGGGCTCAAACTTACCTGCCTTCAGTAATTGGCCTGGTATGTCTGCAAAGATGGGATCACAGGCTGTTTATAGGAAATCCCATCCTGATATATGCTCAACAAAAGCCCTGCCCCCATGTCCCTTGTTTATTGAACTGGGCCCTGATCTCTTTTTGCCTCCCTCCCTACACATATTCACACACAAGATAGTCGAAGGTATGGTTACTCAGAGTCTGACCAATTCTGCCCTGTGCATGCATGCACACTCACATTCGAGAACAAGCTACCATTACAGTAATGGCAGATGGGAATGCAAGGCACAGTTAATTCAAGCAAGCAGGCACATCTGGCTGATGAGCCTTTCTTAAGATAACAAATGGATTTAAGTGAAATAATGCATGTAAAGTGCAGTGCCTAGGAGGCACTCCAAACGTTTAATAAATATTACCTGTAAATCTGTTACAGTTAGTAACAGATTCAATAAAGTGACTGAATAAAAGATAAATAAACAAAAATACGTATATTCACTGCATTTTATTAATATGCTTAAAGACATAGTGAAAAACACCTATTCAGGAAAGCTGTAAAATAGAAACAAAAGAGAATAAAGCAAAGCAAAGCCTAGTAGTAATCATAATAAGAAATGTGTCAGACCTATATGAAGGGAAATATAAAACTTTACTGAGAAAAAATATTAATGAATAAATGGAGAGACATAATATATTCCTTGATTGGAAAACTGCATATATAAAAAATGTAAATTATTCACAACTTAATTTATATTTAAACATAATCTCAATAAAAATATTAATGGATTAGGGGGATCTTTGATTCATGATTTCAAAGTTCATCTGGAAAAATACAAAAAGGAAAGATTATTCAACATCATCAGCCAATAGGGAAATGCATAGGAAATGGGATACCACTACACATCTGTTAGAACAGCTAAAATGAGAAAAGTAATAATAGCAAATGCTGGTGAGGATGCAGAGAAACTGGATCTTTCATACACTGCTAGTGGTGCTGTACAATGGTCCAGACTCTGTGGAAAATTATTTGGGAGTTTTTATAAAACTAAACACGCACTTACCATATGATCCAGCAATTGCACTTTTGGGCATTTATCTCAGAGAAATAAAAACTTGTGTTCACACAGAAACCTGAACATGAGTGCTCACAGCAACTTATTTGTAATATCCCCAAACTGGAAACAACCCAACCAAAACCAAACCAGTTGCCGTGGAGTCAATTCTGACTCATTGTGAGCCTCTGTGCTCACAGTAGAATTGTGCTTCATAGGGTTTTCAAGGCTGTGAACTTTTGGAAACATATTGCCAGGCCTTTCTTCCAAGGTGCCTCTGGGTGGTTTGAGTCAGCAACCTTTCAGTTAGTAGTTGAATGTTAACAAATCGTGCCACCCAGGCACTCCTGGAAACAACCCTGCCCTCCAGAAAAACCCCCAAACCAAACTCACTGCCCTTGAGTCAATTCTGACTCATAATGACCTTATAGGACAGAATAGAACTGCCTCACAGGGTTTCCAAGGAGGGGCTGGTGGATTCGAACGGCTGACTTTTTGGTTATCAGTCAAACGCTTAACCACTGTGCCACCAGGGCTCCCCAGATGTCCTTAAATGTGTGAATGATTAAACAAACTGTGGTACAAGGGAATTCTACCCAGTAATAGAAAGGAATGAACTACTGATACCCACAAGAACAAGACGGATTTCAAGGGCATTATGCTCAGTGAGGAGCCTTGGCGGCACAGTGGTTAAGAGCTCGGTGGCTAACCAAAAGGTCAGCAGTTAGAATCACCAGCCACTCCTTGGAAACCCTGTGGGGCAGTTCTACTCTGTCCTATATGGTCACTATGAGTCAGAGTAGACTCAATGGCAATGGGTTTTTTATGCTCAGTGAGGAGTCCCTAGGTGGCACAAATGGTTAAATGCTGGACAACGAAACAAAAGGTTCAAACCCACCCAGAGGCACCTCGAAAGTAAGGCCTGGCGACCTGCTTCTGAAATGTCACAGCCTTGAAAACTCTATGGAGCACAGTTCTACTCTGACACACATGAGGTCTCCATGAGACAGAATTTACTTGATGGCAACTGGTTTATGCCAGTGAAGGAGTCCCTGGGTGACGTAAACTGTTAACACTCAGCTGCTAAACGAAAGGTTGATGGTTGGAGTCCACCCAGAGTCTCCTTGGAATAAAAGCCTGGTGATCTATTTCCAGAAAATCATCCACCAAAAACCCTACAGTGCACAGTTCTACTCTGATTCACAAGAGGTCGCCATGAGTCAGAGTCCACTGAACAGCAACTGGTAAATTCTTAGAGAAAAAAGCCAATCTCAAAAGGTTATATGATTCATTTACATAACATTCTTCCAATGACAAGATTACAGAGATGGAGAACAGATGCATGGTTGCCAGGGGACTGGGACAGGGGTGAAGATATAAAGCAGCAACGTAGGGGAGCTTCTTCCTGGTGATGGAACAGTTCTGTATCTTGACTGTGGTGGCCTTTACATGAATCTATACATGAGATAAGGAGCCCTGGTGGTGCAATGGTTAAATACTTGGCTGCTAATCAAAACGTCAGTGGTTCAAACCCACGGGAGAAAGATGTGGCAGTGTGCTTCGGTAAAGATTGACAGCCTTGGAAACCCTATGGGGCAGTCCTACTCTGTCCTATAGGGTCTCTGTGAGTCGGAATCGACTTGACGGCAACGGGTTTGAGTTTTTTGGTTTTGTACATGGGGTACAATTGCATAGAACTACGGGCACACACATACACACACATAAATGAGTGTATTTAAAAATGGTGAAAACTAAATAAGCTTGGTACTTTATTTAACAGCATCATACCAATGACAATTGTTTGGTTTTGATATTCTACTATAGTCACTGAAGATGCTGTCACTGAGGAAAGCTGGGTGAAGTGCACGTGAGACTCAATGTACTATATACGTAACTTCTTGTGAGTCTACAGATTTTTCAGAACAAAAGAGTTTTTAAAAAATCAGGAATAAAAAAGGAAAGAATTATGAGATTCATAAGGAATTATGAAATTTCAAACAAGAGGCGTGTGTGATGTGGCTAGCCCAGGCACACGTAGGCCATACCATAAAGCTGCATAATGACAATGTGTTCTGAAGTCAGGAGCCGACAGACAGGGCGGTGAAGCAGAACAGACAGGCCTGGACCAGACGCTGCCCCACGTGATACAGAAAGAGTAGCAATCACGGGTGAAAGGATGCACGACTCAGCTGCTGAGGCCAGAAACCTGACAACTCCTTTGAAACACAATTACGTTAAGTCCGCACTTTATAAAAACCCACTGCTGTCGAGTGGATTCTGACTCATGGTGACCTTATAGGATGGAGAAGAGCTGCCCCGTAGGGTTTCCAAGCAGCATCTAGTGGATTCGAACTGCTGACCTTTTGGTTAGCGGCTGAATGCTTAACCACTGTGCCAACAGGGCACCTTATACTATACTCCAAAATAAATTCCAGATAATTAAACAGTCAAAAAGAAAGCAAGTTCATAATAAATTAAGTAATTGATTACTACATAGGGGAAAAAAAAAACTTTCTCATAAAACTCTGAAGGTCATATCACAAATATCCCAAATGTCTATTCATCAAAGACATCATAAACAACAACAAATTAAAAAAAACAAATATTAAGAGAAGAAGGTTATTATTATTGTTGTTGCTGTTGTTAGGTGCCACTGAGTCGGCTCCAACTCATAGCCACCCTATATACAACAGAACAAAACACTGCCCGGCCCTGCACCATCTTCACAATCATTTCTATGTTTGAGCCCATTATTGCAGCCACTGTGTCAATCCATCTCGTCGAGGATCTTCTTTTCTGCTCACTCTCTTCTTTACCAAGTATGATGTCCCTCTCCAGGAGCATTACTATTATTATTATTTCCTTTAAAAAGATGTGTTAAATCTGTAAGAAACAGAACATCTTAATACAGAAATTAAAAAAAAAAAAATAAGCAGGCAATTAACAAATAAGAAACTACTAGAATTGCTCAATCTAATGAATAAGCGAAGGAATGACAAAATGAAGCAACACAAAAGATAATCCCTTTGCCTATTAAATGGATAAAGAAATCAATCATAGATAATAATGCTGGATGGTGCACAGTGAGATTAGTATTCTCCAAACAGCTGATGGGAACATGAACTGCTGGCAACTCTGAGAAGCTTTGTGTCAATATGTGATGATCTTTTAAATAGTTTATATCCTTGACGCAGTGATTTAATACTGAGGAATCTGTCTCAAGAAAACAATCAGAGAGGTGGACAAAGATTTACAAGCAAGGCTATTTGCATCTCTGTGTTATTAATAAACTAGCAGAGAAAATTAGGGGAAATTAAGTGTTCAACAAGAGGAGAATGGCTGGGTAAACTGAGGTGTGGTCATACAATGGATTATTGTACAGCCACTAAAAATCGGGTTTTCAGTGACAATTCAGTGACATGGAAAAATGTTTACAATGAAATAGTGCATGGCAAAAACAATATATAAAATGGCAGGTGAGGATACATACAGGTGCATATACCCCACACATAGTTAGTTATACATACATACATACACATATATGCATAGATACACATACATACATAGGCTCAAAAAGAAAAACACTAGAACATTTAGAGTAAGGTTACTAAGAGTGACTCATAATCATTTCTTTGCACTTTTTAGAATTTGACTATTATACAATGAGAATAGTCACCTTCACAATCAGAAAGAGAAGTTAGCATTCTTTGAAATCATGAGGAGTGAACAAGGAAGATGGTACAATTGATGGGACAGATTAGAACACAATTAATTAAAAATAGGTTCAAACTGCATTTATTGATCACCTTCTGCATGCCAGCCCCTTGGCTAGGGACTCTTTAATAATGTGCTCACTTAATGTATCCACTGACCTGCAAGGAAGGCATTGCCTTATTTTATGAAAGATAAAAAAATGTCTCAGAGAGGTTGAGTGGTTTTCTCAGTCACACAGCAGGCAGGTGACAGAGCTGGAACCTGACCCTCCAGTGCTAATTCTGGGGCCCTTCCACTATGGCCCTACTCTTTAGTTGGGTATTTGTTCATGTAGATGTGATCAGGAGTCCCTGGGTAGTACAAATGGGTAACACATTCAGCTGCTAACCAAAAGACTGGAGGTTCAAGTCCATCCACAGATGCCTCGGAAGAACAGCATGGCGATCTGCTGAAAAATCAGACATTGAAAACCCTATGGAGGGCAGTTCTATTCTGACACACATGGGGTCACTATGAGTCAGAGTTGACTCGAAGGTAACTGGTATCAGTAGACATGGTCAGGTTATAGCTGCTGTGACTCAGCCTAGAGCACAGGAGTGAAATATTAGCTCAATTAAAAAGAAAAGACTGTTTGGTGAAAACTTTACTACTAGAGATAAACAAAGTGTTTAGAGCCCAGTCTCACGGACCTGCATGAACCTGGAAGCCACCAGCAGCACTGATTTAACTGATGATTTGTAGAGGCAGCATCAGCTTAAACCTTTAGCTGTTCAGCTGCTTCAACCTATAAAACAAAGCCGAAGCTCAGAGCAGGGCTAGCCAGGAACAGAGAAATGCAGTAGACTCCAGCTCACCTGTCAAACCCTGCCTCCTGAGGCTCTGGGCTTTGGGAATATTGGAGCAGAGAGGTGGAAAATGAAGGAGGAAGGGAAGAGGGTATTAGCCATCTCTTATTGTACCCCCAACCAATCCTCCTTCTATGTTCTCCTGTCCCTTTTTCTACCTCCACCTCCTCTCCCAGTGCCTGTGGAGCATAGATACATTTCCTGTGTTCAACTCTTTCCTGAACCTGTCTTTCCCAGCCCCCCCCAAGGAGGAGAAGCTCTTAGTACCTGACTAATGAGTTCCTGGGTGGGACAAATGGTTAAGTGCTTGGCTACTAATCAAAAAGTTGGCAGTTCGAATCCACCCAGAGGTGCCTCAGAAGAAAGGCCTAGCAATCTACTTCAGAAACATCAGCTATTGAAAACCCTGTGGAGCACAGTTCTACTCTGACACACATGGGGCCATCATGAGTCAGAGTTGACTCGACAGCAACTGGTGTGGTTTTTGGTTTACCTTAGCCAGGTAAACAAAGGTATTGGCCAGACATCAATATGGACTTCTCTGAAGAGTAAACTCAGAGAGGAAACAGCCCAATGGAACACCTTAATATTTGGAGTCAAAGGACCTGGGGTGATGGCTTTAAACCATAGCTATGAATTCTGTGACATGTTTCCATCAAGAGAAGAGTTTATGTCCCCTCTCCTTGAGACTGGGCAGGTCTGTATGATTGTCTCTTTGAAGAGAATGTAGCAGAAATGATGGTGCTTGATTTAAAAGTCTAAGTGAGAAAAGGCTATGTATTTTCTGGGAGGTTCTCTTGGGACACTTGCTTTGAAGTCCTGAGTTGCCATGTAAAAAGTCAAGCCATTCTGAAACTGCCATGCTGGAGAGACCATGTGAAGAGATGAGATAAATAGATAATAGACAGGCGGAGAGAGAGAGAGAAAGGAGGAGGAGGAGGAGAAGGAAGATGAAGAGCGGAGGGGTGAGGAAGGGAGGGAAGAGGAAGAGAAGGAACAGGAAGAGGAAGAAGAAGGAGGAGGAGGGGAAGGAGGGAAAGAGGAAGGCAGAAGAGAAGAAGAAAGATGAGTAAGATAAGCAGGAGGAGGAGAAGGAAGAGGCAGAGAAGAAGGAGGCATAGAGGAGCAGAAGAGGAATGGAAGCCTAGCTGTTCCCGGCTGTATGAGCCTTCTTCCTAAATTCAGGAGTGAGACTGAATGAGCCTGCCCTCAGATGACTCCAGTTTGGCCACAATCTGACTGCAGCCTCAGGGAGGCCTGAGTGAGAACCACCTGGCTGAGCCTAGTCAATCCTGAGAACCAAGTGATGATATTAACGTGATTACTGTTGTTTCATGTCACTTAGGTTGGGGTTCTTTGTTACGCAGCAGTAGATAACTAGAGCACCTAGATTCTGCCGTTTATAAACTCTGGGTATTACCTGAGTCATGCTGCTTGTCTGTCGTTGTTTCTCCATCTGTAAAATGCAAGCCATGATGTTATAACCCAGCAAATATTGTGAGTCACATATGGGCTAATGTATGCAAAGTGTTTGGGAAACTGTTGGGACCTCTGCTACAGTTGAAAGTGAGCAGATAAGGCACCTGCACTTGGGGAAACATCTCTCCAATGAGGGCATCCAAGGATAGGGCTGGCTGAGCCATGGGGATCGTCAAGAGGCTCTTTATTCATTCACACTAACACCTGCCCCACCTGATGTGAGCAGAATCACCTGCCAGCATTCAGGCTCCACACTGACTTATGGTGACCCTATGCATTTCAGAGTAGAACTGTGGTCCACAGGGTTTTCAATAGCTGATTTTTCTGGAGTGGATCACCAGGCCTTTCTTCCAAGGCACCTCTGGGTAGACTTGAACCTCCAACCACCAGGATTCCACACATTGAATACACTCTGCCTCTTTGTATCTCGGATTGCTAATTGCTCAAGAATAACAGGAGTGGGAGCAGTGAGCTGGGGCCGCCTCTTTCGGAGATGTTATCAGCCAGCACAAACCTCAACAGAGGTTCCACATGTCTTCCCAGAGGGCCCCTCTCTTAGGGGTGAGCCTAGCACTCAGTTAGGGGCAGGGTAGGCTCACAGGGAGGCTGGGAGCTTTCAGGCTTCTGTTTGATGGCTAATTCTCTCTGTTCATGCGTTCCCAGTCAGCAGATACCAAGCTGGTTGCCCGCTCCCCACTTTCTCACAGCTGTCTTGAGTCTGAAGAGAGTCGTGAGGACCTGACCTTGGTATGGTGCTGCCAGCCTTCAGAGGTATGGAGGCCTGGCCCACCCGTGGCCCTTCTATGTACCTGTCCTTGTCGGTGTTGTTGTTAGCTACTGTTAAGTCGGCCCCCAAACCATGGCAACCCCATACACAACGAAATGAAACGCTGCCTGGTTCTGCATCACCCTGTGATCGATTGTGAATTGGACCATTGTGAATCCATAGGATTTTCACTGATTTTTGGAATAGATTGCCAGGCCTTTCTTCCTAGTCTGTCTTAATCTGGAAGCTCCACTAAAACCTGTTCAGCATCCTAGTAACATGCAAGCCTTCACTGACAGACAGGTGGTGGCTGCACATGAGGTACACTGGCTGGAAATTGAACCCGGGTCACCTGACTGGAAGGGGAGAATTCTACCACCGAACCACTATGTGTATAATTCATCTCCAAAACTCTCTTTCAAATGCCTGATAAGGCACCCAGAAGGACAAAGCGCGCAGAGTGCTGTGTAGAGTAAAGATACAAGTAAATCATATGGCAAAACCTGAGCAGAATTTCCATGAACTTTTTGTTCCTGGAGATATATTGGTACGGATTGAATTGTGTTCCCCAGAAAGATATGTTGAAACCCTAACCTGTGAATGTGACTTTGTTTCGGAAAATATGTATTTGTCTTTGCAGATGTTATCAGTTGTTGAGTAATGAGGTGATACTGGAGTGGGCTGGGTCCTAATTTCTTCTGAGAGGTATCGGATGAAAGGGGAGAACAGACATGGAGACAGAGTCACACACAGAATATGGTGCCATGAAAAGATAAACCTATAAGCAGCAAAGGAACATTAACGATTGCTGGCAGCCACTGGAGGGCTGGGGAGTGGCATGAAAGAGTTCCTCTCAGAGCCTCAGAAGGAATCGATCTGTGACTACACTGGACCCACCAGATAATCCAGAACCATCTCCCATGTCAAGGTCGCTGATTTGCAGCCTTAATTCCGTCTGCAATCCTTACTCCCCTTTGCCATGGAACCTAACACATCCACAGGTTCTTGGGATTAGGATGTGGATGTCTTTGGAGGGCCATTGCGTGCTCGACCACGTTCCATATGCAGTAAACTTCCTTCCATTCCTCCAGACCCGTGCTGTTCAGTACAGAGGCACCAGACACATGTGACTATTGGGTACCAGAAATGGGACTAGTCCAAAGTGATATGTGTTGTCAGTGCAAAACGCACCCCGGATTTCAAAGACTTAGAATGAAATGAAGACTGCAGATACCTCATTAATAATTGTTCTGTATTGGTTAAATGTTGAAACTTCACTATTTTAGAAATACTGGGTTACATATTATTAAAACTAATTTCACGTGTGTTTTTTTTTTTTTTTTTTACTTTGTGTTAATGTGGCTGCTAGAAATTGATATCTGTCACTCGCATTTAATTTCTATTGGACAGACAAATGGGGTTGCCATGAGTTAGAATCAACTCAAGAGCAACTGTTCTATGAGGTATTGTTGGTAGGGTCACTATGAATCAGAATTGACTCGATGGCAGCGGTTTTGGTGGTTCATGGTAGAATTCTCGCCTTCCATGCAGGAGACCTGAGTTCGATTCCCAACCAATGCACCTCATTCACAGCTACTACCTGTCTGTCAGTAGCGGCTTGTGTGTTGCTATGATGCTAAAAAGGTTTCAGTGGAGGTTCCAGACTAAGACAGACTAGGAAGAAATGCCTGGCGATCGGCTTCCAAAAATCAGCCAATGAAAACCCTATGGATCACAGCTGTCCAATCACCAACCAATCATGGGGATAGTGCAGGACTGGGCAATGTTTTGTGCTTGGGGTTGCCATGGGTTGGGGCTGACTTAAGGCAGCCAAAGAGGACAACTTCAGACTGCCAGTGAACTCTGGGGCATTCAAGCATTGAGTGAAGGGATCTTGGGCTGACAGCTGGGGTGCTGTGAGGGACAGATAAATTCCACGCGGAGACTCCAGTTGCGCGAGTCAGGAACTCAGAGCCCAGCAGCCGAGCTGAGCATTGTGGTAACTTTCCAAGCTCACCTGCTGCGTGTGTGTAATAGAAGTGCAGTTTAGTCGTACAAAAGACTCCCAGGCCAACTCTGGGGAAACTAGAACCTTCCCTGGTTGCTCCACCAGTACCAGTTTACCAGTTGCCATTGAGTTGATTCCTACTCATGGCAACCCCATGTGTGTCAAAGTAGAATTGTGCACCATAGGGTTTTCAGTGGCTGATTTTTGGAAGGAGATTCCAATGTGCCTCTGGGTGGACTAGAACTGCCAACCTTTCAGCTAGCAGCCAGGAATGTTAACCATCTGCACCACCCAGGGACTCCACCGGCCCCTACAAAAGCTCTGCCCTTTAGAGGCTAGGGTTATCATCCTACAAACAGCCTACTGCTGAGAACACCAGGTCACCGCTTGAACAAGCGGCCCGTGACAACAAATGTTTTGGCACAGCGCATCCCTCTGGGATGCTCCTGGAGGTCATCTCTACCCCTTCAAATCTGTCTCCCCTTGACGACCACAGCTCAGCCCATAAGGGTGTGGTTCAGCCTGCTTCGCTTCCGTTCAACCTTAGCCCAGTTGCTTCTAGCAAACAATTATGGAGCTCCGGAAGCCCTGGGCTAGTCCTGCCTATTTCTCCTTCAAGCATACGACCCATTCCTTGTCTAGAAATCTGTTTCTAATTATTCAGGGCCAACGCCCTTCTGCCTCAGGTGTATGGAAACCCCAGCAAAGGGGTTCCGTTCCAGGCCACACCTCAGTGGATGCAGACGCGTCCACAGCAAACCTTGGGGCGGGGGGGGGGGGGGGGGCACTAACGAGCCTTAACTTGAGCTATCCAAGACTGACAAATGCTCAGCCCTCAGGGACAAAACTCCTAGCCATGGCTGGGGGCCGGCCAAGCTTTCACAACTGGCCCTCCTTCCCACAAACCAGAGGGACACAAAGACCTCATCTCTCTACACTGGCACCCTCCCAGCCCTGTCCTAAAAACCCGGCTGGCTTCAGATCAACTGGCTAATTACTTGTGCTGTAATGATCAACCTGCCTAATTTATCACTTCTTTGAACATTTAATTAGCCAGCAGTGCAAGACAATTAGGTTCTGAATTAGGATAAATTAAACTGCTAGTTTAGCAGCTCTAAGGACATAGAAACTATAACCAATTACATCCACAAAAAGATGTGACAGAACCGTCAAAGACAAGCATCTGATGCCGCGCACAGCGCAACGGCCCAAATGGTCTGGAGAATCTGACAAAGCCGGCTGTTCTCATTCAGAAAACACAGAGAAGAGCAAATCTTGGGAGAACAAAACATCCGTGTGGAGCCGGGTTTCACGTCTTTACCTCCAGTGATAAGATGCTTCTCAGGTCTGTAACAATTAATCGGATTATTAATTTTAAAAATGTCAACTAGAACTCGGAATTTGCATATTAGTGTGCCAGATGGTCACACTTGGAATCATTGTTTTGCTGGTCCAAAAGTACGGATGGTACCCCGACATAGACACACATGGCATAGTTTATGCTGGCTTATGGGGGCAGTGGTGGTTCAGTGGTAGAATTCTTGCCTTCTATCTGGGAGATCAAGGTTCAATTCCTGGCCAATGCACCTCATGCACAGCTGCCACCCATCTGTCAGCGGAGGCTTGTGTGTTGCTATGGTGTTGAACAGATTTCAGGAGAGCTTCCAACTAAGAGGGACTAGGAAGAAACACCTGGTGATCTACTTTTGAAAATCAGCCAATAAAAACCCTGTGGATGACAATGGCCCGACCTGCAACCAATCATGAGCGTGGTGCAGGACTGGGCAGCATTTTATTCTGTTGTGACTGGGGTTGCCATGAGTTGGGGGCCAACTCCATGGCAGCTAACAACAACAACATACCAGAAGGAAAGCTGCTTCTCTTCTAACTCCTGAAACTCTTGAGTGTTCAAATCCAATGGTGTTTTAGCAACAATACATTATGGAAGGAGCCCCAGTGACGCAGTGGTTAAGTGCTTGGTTGCTAACCGGAAGGTCAGTGGTTCGAACTCACCTGCCCCTCCATGGGATAAAGATGTGGCCGTGTGCTTGCCTAAAGATTACAGTATTAGAAACCTGATGGGGGCAGTTCTACTCTGTCCTATAGGGTCGCTATGAGTGGGAATCGACTCCGTGGGAATGGGTTTTGTTCTGGGGTCTGATGGTTTTCCAGGACTATCTTTGAAAGTTGTTTGCATTTTCCAGGCTGACACTGAGCAGGGGACGTGTCTGAGGCAGCAGCCCACCTAGCCTGAGCTTACACCTGTGCCTTGACTATGAGGAAACGTTTCTCTGGGCCCAATGACTGATTGATACATTCCAAAGCCGGGGTGATGGTAGAAGCCAATCAGAAGAGGGAAGGGAAGGCAGGAGAGTGGGAGTGCTCTGGGCCTTATCCCATCCTTCCTGGGATTCTCTGTTTATCCCTCCTTTACTAATGCCTTGTTCAAATGTTTCCCACCTGGCTCCACAGCACTATGTGTTACTAACAGGAAGTCCTTGTGTGTATTGTTGGACTTTGTTTTAAGGGAGGTTCAGCGGGTCCCTGCACCCCCGCTTGTCAAGCATGTTGATATCAGTGGTAACTGTCTTAGTCATCTAATGCTGCTGTAACAGAAATACCGCAACTGGATGGTTTTAACGACGAGAAGTTTATTTCCTCACAGTCAAAGTAGGCTAAAACTCCAAATTCAGGGCGTCAGCTCCAGGGGACGGCTTCTTCTCTCTGTCGGCCTTCTTCTCTTCAGTCTTGCCCCAGACTAGGAGCTTCCCTGCACAGGGACCCCGGTCCAAAGGATGCGCTCTGCTCCCAGCACTGCTCTCTTGATGGTATGAGGTCCCCCTGTCTCACTGCTCACTTCTGTCTCTTATATCTCAAGAGATTGCCTCAGGACACAATCCAGTCTTGTAGATCAGGTCCTGCCTTACTAACACAACTGCCACCCATCCTCCCTCATTAACATCATAAAGGCAGGTTTACAACATACAGGAAAATCACACAGTACCAGGATTCAGGGCCCAGCCAAACTGATACACACATTTTTGGGGGGACATAATTCAAACCATGACAGTAACATACAACAGATTTATAAGCAAAAAGAATTTCAGCTTAAAAAGGTTTGCCAGGTTACCATGGTCTGGCTTGCAATCTTTCCGTTTAATAACTCTTCTTATCATATAGAAATCACCCCCAGGACCCCACCACTGAAGACCCCAAAGCTGCGTTAAACCAAAACCAAACTCATAGCTGTCCTGTCAATTCTGACTCTTATAGACCCCACGTGTTACAGACTAGACCTGAGCACCATAGGGTTTTGTTGGCTGTAATCTTTACAAAAGCAGATCGCCAGGCCTTTCTTCTGTGGTGCTACTGGGTGGGTTTGAACCGAAAACCTTTAGGTTTGTAGTGGAGCGCAAACCATTTGCAGCACCCAGTGGCCCCACTGCAATAATGGAGTGAAGAAAACATCATGCACTGATGTGTCAGGGGAGGGTGCCCAACAGAGGGCAGGTGTCCACAGCTGTGAGCTCGGCTAAGCAATGTCGTTCTTCCAGACCTCAGAGAGGAGCCAGGAGACAGCAGAGGGGGATGTTTCCAGCATCATCAAAGGACAGTTTGATCACTTTAGGAAGAAAAGTGATTGGCATGCTGTGAAGGCTTGGAGGGAAGTGACAAGAGCAAATACAGAAAAGTACACAGTGAGGAGAAACTTAACAATCGTGGTCGAAAAACTGACTAAGCAAAGAGGCAAGAGGCAGGGCTGAGTGGTTCAGTTGACCATCCCCACATTTCCGAATTCTATGGTTTCATTCGTTTGGCTTGTTTTATATCAAGGAAATCAGCAAGATTCTTTCGAAAGTGGAGTTTGGCATCCGTATTTCTAGAGTAAGGTGATATTTTCTGTCCTACCTATCTCATCAAGGAGCCCTGGTGGTGCAGTGGTTTAGCACTCAGCTGCGAATCAAAAGGTCAGCAGTTCGAACCCACCAGTGGCTCCACAGGAGAAAGACCAGGCGATCTGCTCCCGTGAAGACTACAGTCCAGGAAACCCTCTGGGGCAGTTCCACTTTGTCACTGGGGTCACTATGAGTCAGAATTGACCCGATAGCACACAACAACTCATCAAATATGTTGAAAGGCAAACCCCATCCCAGAGATTAGCTCCAGCAAGACAAATCTTCCTAAATCCTTATCATAAAAGAAGATTGTAGTCACTGGGAATGTCTGGGGATTCAGGAGCAAACAGTAGATTTAGCCTTAGGAAAATTTTGTAGGAACACAGGTTCATGCTAAAGCTCTGAAGCATATGATATAAACCAGTTGCATCATCTTAAAAAATGTTTGCAAGTATGCATTTCATTGACATATTTAGAGCAGATTAGTGTACTCTACATTGTTCTTCCAAATTGCATCATATCATCACTTTATTAAAAATACTCCAATTAAGGGAAAGAAAGAATTTCCTGTAGTATAGCTATCTGTATACGTTAGCTTGATGCTTTCAAATTAGAGACCAAATCACAGGTCACGTTACCATGAGAACCACCGCATTTCTCTGGCTGTTAAAATTATTAACTCAAAGAACATGCATCTTCTTAAACTCTGCCTGTTATTTATCTACTGTTCCGTGAGCCTGACTGTGCCTAGAGTGGGCTCCATTAATCACTGGTTGAAAAAAGTACAAGGGCTACTGGAGAGGGGAGCTGTGCCTGCTTCCTGCTGGGAACGGCAAGCAATGACAATTCATTTTCCCCGTTTGCTTCGTCTCTCTCGGAGGGCAGAGATGAGGAAGGGCTGAGAGGCCCTGGGATGGGGACAACTGGAGTGGCCCAGGATGACCAGCAGAGATGAGAGAGACTGTCAGGGACTGATATTCAAGTCCTCTCTGTGACAGCAAGCATGGGGGGGAGATCAATGGCCAGAGGCCTCCTTCCTCTTGCCAGGGGATTGGGCCCCAGCTCCTCATCTAAAACCAAAGGCTGTGACAGCAAAATTGAATGTGCTTATCAGTGTGCAGAATGCTTTCAGAGCTTTTAGCTCTTTTCATCTCCCAAGAAGCATGTGCTATCCTCGTTTTATTGAGAAAGAAACTGAATCTTAGAGAAATTCTACAACATGTTCAAAAAGACCAAGCAAACAGGTGGAGATGCTGGGATTCAAAGGGAGGTATTCTGTTCTACATCCTCATGGTCTTTCCTTGTTATCACTCTGCAGGAAGACCCAGGGTTATTGCCATTTAAGAAGATGAACCCTGTGATGGGAAAAATGGAGCAGGAGAAATGAAAGCCTCAGAAAGTGGTGAGGCTATGCAGGGGCTCTTGGTGATGCAAGAGGTTAAGCACTCAACTACTAATCAAAAGATTGACGGTTCGAACCCACCCAGAGGTGCCTCTGAAGAAAGGCCTGGTGAACTGCTTCCAAAAGCTCACAGCCTTGAAAATTTTATGGAACACAATTCTACCCTGACACACTTGGGGTCGCCATGAGTTGAAATCAACTTGATGGCAACTAGACTAGAAAAAACACAGGAATCAGAGGCCAAAGCCTGCAGGGTGCAGAGCTTCCCAGCAAAGGCCCTTGCTGGGCTCCTATCCCCTTGTTCAGTTAGGCTGTGGCCACTCATTTCTCAAGACTCACAGTACCTAATAGTATGCTGTGCTTGTAGACTTACTTTTTTTTCATTAAAGTCTAACATTTGTAAAGAGAAGTGCTAATATAGCACATGTACAGCTTGATGTAGTTTTACAAAGTGAACACACCCATGTAACCAGCTCCCAGATCAAAATGGAATCTTACTAGCACCCGGGAAGCCCCTCCTGTATGTTTTCTCAATTACTACCTCCACCCTGATTTTTAATACCATATATTAATTTTGCCTGTTGTTTAACTTCATGCAAATAGGATACTATAGTACGTACTCTTTTCAGTCTTCTTTTTGTTCAGCACAATGCTGGTCAGCTGCATCATCTTGTTGCCTGCTTTGTTCTTTGTTCATTCTCTTTGCTGTAGAGTATTACTAAGGAGAAATAAACCACAATATGTCTTTTTCTTATACTGCTGGTGTTCATTTGGGTAGTTTGCAGCTTGGGACTATTATGAATAGTTCTGGTGCAAACATTCTTGTGTATATTTTTGGTGAATATGTGTACATATTTCTTTTGTGTATTCTCAGTTATCTAGTGCTGCTATAACAGAAATACCACAAGTGGGCAGCTTTCATGAACAGAATTTATTTTCTCACAATTTAGGAGGATAGAAGCCCCAATTCAGGGCACTGGCTCTAGGGGAAGTGTCTCTCTCTGTCTGCTCTGGGGGAAAATCTTTCTCTGTTTCTCCAATGTTCTTCTAGGTGCTGCTTGGAGATCTCCACACAACATCTATCTTGTCCCCGTTTGTGCGTGCTTCATTCTGTGCCTACTCTGCTTCTTTTGTATCTCAAAAGTGGTTATATTTAAGACATATACTACACTGATATGGCCTTATTAACATAAAAAAATAAAGCTCTATTCCCAAATGGGATTACATCCACAGTTATAGGGGTCAGGACTTTCAACATATATTTTTTTGGGGGGGACACAATTTAATCCATAACAGGTATGTACCTAGGAGTGTAATTACTGGGTCATGGAAAAGCTCATGTTCACACTTAATAGTTTAGTAGCAAAGCATTTTTGGGCTTTGCTCTATATTTATGTAAATTAATATACATAATTTTGTTTTGTATATTTTTGCAAATTCGTCTGTGTTTCTGTGTGTCATGGGATATTAAATAGGATTGTTGTCAACTCAGTTTCAGATGAAGCCCAAAAGACAGGGAACAAAACCCTAGATGGCTAGCACTTTATATTCCTAAGTGAGATTCTGGATCCCTTAGGAATGGTCTAGAAGTCCAAACGTGGCAGATAACTGATCTCCTGTCTGTTAGCTCAATGCTCACCTGAGGGTCTCACCTGGAAGTGGGAGATGGCCAGGGCAGAGTTGGTGGGCAGTGAGTACACCCCCAGTTCCATGTGAAGGGTGTCTAGGGAGAGGGGCATCAAGGGGGCCACTGAGAAGGTTGTGTATAGGTCTCCTGGGGTGAGGTTTCTCACTGGCTGAGAGAGTGAAGAGAGGTGGCCACCTGGGAGCTGAGTGCACCTGCACCAACAGCAGGGCAAAGGTGCAGGTTCCCCTGGGCCAGGTGTAGGTTCCACGGGAAGGAGAATTTCCTAGGAGAGAGCGGCAACTTAGCAGAGAGACGCTAAAGGTGTGGGGGCTCCAAACAGCTGATGAAGGGGGCCCCGCCCTGATAAGGAAGCAGCATTCAGGGGGACCACCAGTGAAGCTCAGAGGGACCCACAAAAGGTGCCATGAGAGAGGGCTGGCTGGAAACTTCTGCTACAGGTAGGGGAGCACATCAGGTAACACAGGTGCACTGCCCATCCTGCCCCTTGTCTCTCCTTACATCCCACCCTGTCTCCCAAGTGGAACAAGCCAAAGGGAGCCTGGTGAGGAATGAGCGGGGAGAGAAAGTGTGGAAGCACCAGACAGGGAAGAGAGAAGAGTTCACCCCTGCCACCCTGCCCCAGCCTTTCCACCTTCCATCTGAAGCAAGTACAAGCTGGAAGAGGTAAACTTTTGAACTTTATAGCAGTTCAGAGCTTTGACTTGACATTATTCTAGCATAGTACTGTTGAAATGAGATTTATTCTTCGAACTAACAGTGGCCATAGGATTTTTATTTTATGAGTGACCTGAGAAGTTAGGGATCTGCCTAAAGTTTCAACCAAAGGGTAAGACAATCTTAGTCTACAAGAGTGGGGTGCCCTAGAAAAGAGCACCATGTTGGAATGGCTCTGGGGGTTGGGGATAGGGGATGGCATGGGTACATCAAGGTGAATGTTTTGTGATGTGGTCAGAGTTAGAGACCTTGGGGTGAGGAAACTGTTATGTAGTCGCAGGGAGGACAGGCAGGCTTCACCTCACTCCAGGTGAGGAGCTGGTACAGAGCCTGGTTCACCCTGAGATTCTCATTCCCACTTGGGAGGGAGGCGTCCACCCACACCATCTAGGGGGTTGACTCTCTCACTGGTGGGTGGTTTTTTCCCCCATTGTTTTGGAGGGTAGGCTTACTCTTGACCCCTCCCACCTTCTCATTCCTGACACCTAAGTGTTCTGCTGGCCCCTCCTACCTTTCTTGTCCCCACCTACCTCTTTAATTCTGAGGACCCCTGGTGGTACACGGTTAAGTGCTCAGTTGCTAACAGAAAGGTTGGTGGTTTGAACCTACTCAGCAGCTCTGTGGGAGAAAGACTTGGCAATTTGTTCCCATAATGATTATGTCCAAGGAAATCTTATGGGGCAGTTCTCCTCTGTCACATAGGGTAGCTTTGAGTGGAAATCGACTTAAGGGTACCTAACAACAACAACCTCTTCAATTCTAATACCTGGGGGTCCTGCTTGACCCTGCCACCTCTTCACTGGCCACACCTGGGCCTTCTCCTAATCCTACCCACCTCCTCACTCCCCACACCTGGGGATTCTCCTGGCCCTTCCAACCTCTTCCCTTGGCCCCTCCCATCTCCTCATTTCCCATACCTAAATGTGCCCTGACTCTGTCCACAGCTTACTCCCCACACCTGGGGATTCTCTTGACCTCTCCTAGATCCACACTCCCCACATAGGGCCTTTTCCTGACCCCTCCCAGCTCCTTCTGGTGGAGTTTGTAATATTCCAGGAGTACTCCAGGGCTACAGGAGAGAATGCACAAATGATTCCAAAAGTTCAGTCTGAAACGCCCAGCATGCTCAGGGAGGCTCACTGTATCTGAGCCCCTTGGGTTGCACCCAAAGGGACTTACAAGTTTAAGATCTGAAATTCAGAAAGATATGAACTAGATCAGTAATCCCAACCTGTGGGCCATGACCCACTGGGGCAGAGGATGGAGCTGTGCTTGGAGTTAGCAAGAAGTCCATGTATATCTATTCATGTTGGGACCAAGAAGAAGCCCTGCTGGTGCAGTGGTTAAGAGCTTGCTGCTAATCGAAAAGTCGGTGGTTCGAAGCTACCGGCTACTCCATAGAAGAAAGATGTGGCAGTCTGTTTCCGTAAAGATTACAGCCTTGGAAACCCTATGGGGCAGTTCTACTCTGTCCTATAGGGTCACCATGAGTCGGAATTGACCTGACAGCAACGAGTTTGTTTTGGGACCAAGCATTGCCCATAAATCATGTGAGAATAATATGGTATTGTGGATGACATTCGATAAATGTGTAATACAACCACATTATTCAAATGCATTACTACAGTTTTAGTAACATTGTGCCATTGTACGATTTTTAATCATAAATATTATCACGCGAGGATCCAACACTTTTCTGTTTTGTTTTGTTCCCTTAAAGAGATGTCCTCAAATGGAACGAGAGGGAAGAGATACACAGGATCAAGGTGCTATTGCTTTAACACCCAAGACTCCACTTAGCCTGCATGCAGGCTGCCGGATACAGCTGTGTGGTACTAGAGGGAGGAACTGGAAATTGTCATTCCATCAAACTTAGAGACAACATTATCTGCAGACCTTAGAAAAATCAGCTCAGAAAAATCCCTGGTTGGTAGTGATCCTCTCAGATAGATTGAAATCTTTCCAGGCTATTCCTCGGGGCTCATCAATCAAGGACAGTTGTCATGGTGAGCAGTTGAATACATGGTTTCCATTTAATTATCTTCAACCCTCTAGATATTGAAAGCATTTGGGGACAGCAGGCTCTGCTGGCCCTCTCTCTAGCTAAAATAATGATTGCGCCTTCCCCAACTGCACCGTTACCTGGAGGCATTCATTCACTCATTTATTCAGTAAATAAATATCCCTTGATGGTGCAAATGGTTTGCACTTGGCTACTAACCTGAAGATTGGTGGTTCAAACCCACCTAGTGGCACCACAGAAGAAATGCCTGGCAATCAGCTTCCATAAAGATTAGAGCCAAGACAACCCTATAAAGCAGTTAGTCTGCTCTGTTACACACAGGGTCGCCATGAGTCAGAATCAATTTGATGGTAATGGGTTTGGTTTAGATTTTTGACTACTATGTGCTGGGAGAAGTGTGGTTTAGTGGTAGAACTCTTGCTTTCCATGAAGGAGACCTGGTTCGATTCCCGGCCAGTGCACCTCTTGCACAGTCACCAGCCATGTGTCAGTGGAACTTTCTGTGTTGCTCTGATGCTGAACAGGTTTCAGCAGAACTTCCAGGCTAAGATGGACTAGGAGGAAAGGCCTAGCTATCTACTTCTGAAAGTCAGCCATTGAAAACCCTGTGGATCACAGTGCTTTGATCAGCAACCGATCATGAGGATGGTGCAGGATTGGGCAGCATTTTGTTCTGTTGTGCGTGGGGTCACAGTGAGTCAGGGGCCAACTTGACAGCAGCTAACAACAACTGTGTGCCAAGCACAGTGCTCCTGCCAAGAGGGCCTCTGTGAAATGTCAGGCACTGTCTCTCACCTCATACTCTTCAGCTAGCATGACCCTTGGGAAACCACAGAAGCTGCAAGTCTGCTCAGAGGAAGGCATCCCAGCCTGGGAAGTTTCAATCAGGTGTTGGCCAAGTGGCCAGGAGCTGGGAATTGAGTCCCAAATGGTTAATAGCTCAGATAAGGGTCTTAACTGTGGGGACAAGTCCAGGTCAAATTTCTTCAAGAACCCTGAGGATGAACAAACTCGGGACAGAAAGCAAAGCAGGTGGGAGCTGGCCTACCCACGAGATGAAGCCGGTGCTGATGGGTCAGGTGGCTAAAGGAGGGGATCAGAAATGAGGAGATGACAAGAAAGTAAGAGGGTCCTGGGGCAGTTTGTCAGGCAGACTGCAGTTTCTGTGTCTCTCACTCATTTGATGTCAAGCGTATGGCATGTGAGAGTAACTGCTTGTCTTAAAGAAGCAGTTAGGTGGAAACCACCCAGAGAGTGACATTTCCCTCCAGCCAGCCATTTGTTCACTTGTTCATTTGGCAAATGTTTGTGGGGGTCTCCCATGTATCTGTCTTGTGGCAAAGATGAACATTAAGCAAATAGTTACATAAATGCTTATTTAATGATAAGTGTGATGCATGCTATGTAGAAAAAGTCCAGTGTGCAGTGGAAAGAGCTAACATTAAACCAACTGCTGTCGAGTCAATTCTGACTCGTGGTGACCCTATGTGTATTAGAGTAGAAGTGTGTCCCATAGCCATAGGGTTTTCAAGTCTGTGAGCTTTTGGAAGTAGATCACCAGGACTTTCTTCTGAGGTGCCTCTGGGTGGACTCGAACTGCCAACATCTCTGTTAGCAGCGGAGCACATTAGCACTACCCAGGGACTCCTGAATGTTATTTCACAGGTGAATTGGCATTTGGAGACAAAGATAACAAATGACCCTGGATTAGAATCCCTTTGTGGTTGAAGTGGACCTCTCTTCCTGTTCCGCCCAGGTTCTGTCCTGGTGGATTGGAAGGGGTGGTACACATGTGTTTTGGGCACCAGGCTTTGGCTCTCTCGTGTGGCTTGTGTTTTCCTCTTCCGCGGTTCTTGCTCACATCTTGCATCCTGCCAAGGCAGTTTTGCTCCTGCCAGTGCCGCATGAAGCCTGCTCACACCAAGTCACCAATGGCCAGCATCAATGGCAACGGCCCTGACACTGTTGCTAGCACAGTTACTAGATAGTTACTAGCACATCGCCACCACTGCCAATGCCCCACCCTGGATGCTACTGCTCCTGCTTGATGTCTCCACTGGCACCAACCCCACTGTCCCTTGACCGCCAGGGTGGCAGCCGACGTGTGTCTACCAGTAATCTGCGTATCTGTAGAGATTACAGAGAGCTGGCCACATGGCTTGTTTTGTTTTATGATCCGTTTATCCTGGTCCTGGTTAAGAAAACTGAGAGACCAGCTGAGGAGCACACCCTACACTGTCCTTGGCTCCATCCACAGAACAATAGCTCCTGAGCCAAATGTGAGCACCTCCAATTTAAGTTTACACCTTTGGAGAATCACTGTCAAGACATAATTAGACGTGGGAGAGATTTGTTGGGGGGACTGTCTCTCAAGGCTCAAGGGAAGAAGGAGGAGGGTTGGTGGGCAGAGACTTCAGGTCTCTGTGTAGGTCTGACCCCTGTGGAAGGACAGAGGGAAGGAGAGGGGCTCAGGTAGGAAAGTCTTAGACCACAGTGCAGCTCTGAGAGAGTCTTGGCCAAGCCAATTCCAGCCCTGAATTAGTTATCAATCACTGTGTTACAAATTACCCTAAAACTCAATGGCTGAAAATAATAGCAAACTTTCAGCATCTCAAAATTTCCACGGATCAGATATTCAAGAACGGCTTAGCTGGGTGGTTTCAGCTCAGTGTGTGTCATGAGGTTGCACTCAAGATATTGAGCATGACTGTAGTCATCTCAAGACTTGATTGGCGCAGAAGGGGGTGCTTCCAAGATGACTCACTCACATGGCTATTGGCAGGAAGCCTCAGTTACTCCTCCCACGGAGCTCTCAATAGGACTGTTTCAGCATCCTCATAACATGGCGGCTGGCTTCTCCGGAGTGAATCTACCAGGAGAGAGCAAGGTAGAAGCTATGATTCTTTTATAATCTAGCTTCAAAAGTCATACACCATCATTTTGTAGTATCCTACTGGTTACATAGGTCAGCCCATGTGGGAGAGAACTACACAGGGCGTGAATACCAGGGAGGGAGGATCACTGGGGCTATCTTGGAGCCTGGCTACCACAGTCTACCAGCAAAGGTTAAAGAAGCTACACGCTGAGCAGGAGTAGCCTGGTTCTAATATCCTTGCATGGAGGGCAATGGTGGTTCTGTGCCTTTCATGTGGGAGACCTGGGTTTGATTCCCAGCCAATGCACCTCAGGCACAGCCAACACCCATCTGTCAGTGGAAACTTGTGTTTTGCTATGATGCTAAACAGGTTTCAATGGAGCTTCCAGACTAAGATGGATTGAGAAGAAAAGCCTTGCAATCTACTTCCAAAAATCAGCCAGTGAGAACCCTGTGGATCGCAACGTTCTGATCTGCAAGCAACCATAGGGATGATGCAGGACCAGAGAGTTGTTCTACTGTACATGGGGTTGCCATGATTTGCGGGCTGACTCGATGGCACCTAACAACAAAGATAACAACAACAGCAGCACTCTTGCTGTGCTTAGTCATTGGATGGGAGCAACAGGGAGGGAAAGGTGGCTTTGGTGTGAATGCCATGAGGGCTCCATGGAGTATCTGAAGGTGCATCGGGTGGGGACTGACAGTCAACTACTCCTCCCCTTGGTTCTTTTGAAGGGAGATCTGAGCCATGCACCTCCATATCCCCTATTCTTGTAGGTAACTAGACCTTCAGTATATCTGTTTTACCAGCCCCATAACGTTCCAAGCGTCCTCAAATCCTAGCCTAAGAACATCTTCAGGTCACTCTGGGAATACGGCCACCATAACATGAACAAACTGAAGCTCAAAGAGAGATAATCTACCCAAAGTCTCCCACAGGATGACAGAAGCAGAGCTACAGTGAAAGTTTCTAAATTCCAAAGCCAAAGGTGGTCACTTTGTGCCATGATGCCCCGTACATTCAGCCGTCTGTCTGAGTGACTGCCCTGCACAGGCACTCCGGCTGTTCAACATGCCCTTATCCGCAATGCATGTTCCTGTTTTTACTGTTGTGGCTGCTATGGCAACAGATTTGGCTTCCTGTTTGTGTTTTGCTTAGGATAATGTAAAAGTTAATTTTCATTCCTTGAACAGCCATCAACCACCGTAAGAGAAGAGAACCCAGAACTGATATCAGGCTCTATCTGCCAGTGGGACCAAGAGCCATCTGTTACATATGCATTCTGTGCTGTGTTCTCTGCAAAGGGTCTTCTTTCTCACAGCCCTGTGAGATTGATTTTCACGTCACCATTCTACAGTTAAGAAAATGGAGGCCACAAAATTAAGTGACTTGCTCAGAATCATGTGTGAAATAAGGCGCAGGACAGAATTTAAGCCACATCTGCCTGAGTCCAAGTTTACTCCTCTTTCTCCCATACGCCATTACTTCCAATTATAATATCTCTTAGTTTCGTAGTTGAAGCTAAGAGATAGGAGCTAGAGGGGTCAGAAAGGAAAGCCACCCAGGTTTTCAGAAGAGATCTCACCAATGATAGTGCCTTGTTTGGGTTACTGCTGTTCAGAGTCTAGTTCTTACTACCTAGTTGTTTCAGGTCATAGAAGTAGATGAATCTCAGTGAGATTGATTCATACTGATTAAACTCACGAGAGACTGATGTACAAATCTGAATGACAATCTATTCTTTTGCAAGAGAGTGACCAAGATTCTCATGTCCATCCTCCAGGTTGTCCTCTTCCCAAAAGCCTGAGAAGTTGAATTGCTAAGCAGAGGGCTGCCTGCTAAACAGAAAACCAGAACCACGGTAACGGGGAGTCAGCTTTGAAGACCCTGCCCTCTGTCTCATGGCGACCCTTCCTTGGCCTCCTTTCTTATGTGATGGGATTGTGTCAGTGCCTCTCTCCTTTAACCACCGCAGAGTAAATGTTGTCATGGCTCAGTCATCTCCCTTTTTGTTTCAGACTTGTGCTGATACTTTCCCTTAGAAATATTTTTTTTCTTTAAGTGCTTTATTATAATTAGCTGGGCTACAATGTCATTTGATCTTCACATTTAATTTCAAGGCCTGCTCAGTGCTTGTGATATGAAGTTTTCTACCCCCTAGTATGGCTTTGCAAGTTGTCGAATTTATGCATTATATGTGCTTCTTCATACAACGGTTCAAGGTGTGTCAGTCCAGTGTCTGCAGGCCTCACCCCCTCCAGGGTCCTAGACTTTGCCTGACCCACACAGCTGAGGGGGTCACAAAACCGAAAAAACCCAAACCCATTGCCGTTGAGTCGATTCCAACTCATAGTGACTCCATACGACAGAGTAGAAGTGCCCCGTAGGGTTTTCAAGGCTGTAATCTTTACAGAAGTGGACTGCCACATCTTTCCCCCGCGGAGTGGCTGGTGGATTCGAACCGCAGACCTTTTGGTTAGCAGGGGAGTGCTTACCCACTGCCACCAGGGTTCCTTGAGGGCGTGTAATTAGTTTTACATCACAGCTGATTGGACTCGGGGTAGGCCCTCATCTAAGAACAGCCCAGCGGTAGACTCCTCTGGTATGAGGAGAGCTGCACCAAACTGCTTCTTTCTCTAAAGAACTTGAAGTGAGAAATAGAAGTAAAAAGCGTTGCTGTCAGGGAGAGCAGACAGTGATAGCTCATGAGGATCGCAAGGCTGTCGCCTCAGAGCCACAAGGAGAAGGGGAGCCAAGTGAAGTTCCTGTGGCATGGCTTCAGCAAGAGTCCCACCTGGCCCTGACCCATGCAGGTCCACACGGCTAGAGCTCAGTGTTGGGGCCACAGGAGCAGCCTCAAAAAAAAACCCTGAGCAGGGGCAGCTGTAGGGAGCAAGAGGCCCAGCAGGGAGAGAGGGGCCACCACAGAGAGCCACTGCTGTCTTCTCACAATGACACCCTGTTCTTTCTTAAGGTGACTACGGATTGTGTGTCCCTTGCAGTTGAAGAACTCAAATAAGACAATGGCCTACCTCTAAGACCTGGGGTTACTGTGTTATTGTTGCTGTTAGCGACTGTCTAATTGGCTTTTGACTCATGGTAACCCCCAAAACAAGAGAACGAAATGCTGCCTGTCCTGAACCACCCGCATGATCTGTTGCAGATCGGACTGCTGTGATCCACAGGGTTTTCATTGGCTGACATTTTGGAAGCAGATCACCAGGCCTTTCTGCCAAGTCTGTCTTAGTCTGGAAGCTCCGCTGAAACCTGTTCCATATCATAGCAACATACAAGCCTCCAATGACAGATAGGTGGTGGCTGTGTCTGAGGTGCATTGGCTGGGAATCGAACCCGGGTCTCCTGCACAGAAGGCAAGGATTCTACCACTGAACCACCACTGCTAGGGTTACTGTAGTGGCTTCTTAATAAGGACCAAACACATTGTCCAGGAATCCAGTCTAGATGCAGAAGTTCTGAACAGGGAGTTAGATTTCTGTGCCAGCTTACCAGCTGCCATGAGCTAGCCGTGTGACCCTGGGCTCCAATTCCCTCATCTGTCAAACAAAGCTCTTCCCAGCTATAAAATTCTACGATGTTGTCATAATTGATCAATTAAGCCCTAACAGTCCCTCCGACAGACTACTTGAAATGTGCATTTTAGAAAATCCACCAAGCGGGTGAATCATGTGCCCGTAAGTGAGCGTTTATTATCTAACCCTCTGGGCAGCAGACCAGAATTCCTTCCCAAACGTGAGATTTACTTTAAGCTTAAGTTATTTTTAAAAGGTAGGCAAAACCCATAATATCATCCCTCTATTAATTAGTAGATGTGAGAAAGATTCCTACTGGTTCTGAGTCTTAGATAAACACATCAGAATAATAATAACCTTTGCAGACAGGTATGGACCGTTAGACAGTTACTGAAGGCGAATGTTATTTGTTCCAAGGAAGCAGTGCGACTCCATCTTTTGATTCTGTGTGTAAGCTGCCAGAGTCGGCAATTACTGTTCTTTTCTATTTTTGGTCTCCGAGTATCTTAGAATTCTTTCTACTGTGGCCCAACAATCAGGAGAAACAACCCAGCCCTATCCTCTGTGGAAAAGGCTCCATACTAGAGTTTTTCAAAGAAATGAAAACCACAAGCATGTGATGAGCAGTTACATGGAGGAGAAGGAAGCTGCTTAGGCACAGGGTCCTCTCACAATGTCCCGTTCCCGCAGGCTCTCCCATCAAGACCTTCCCAGTCTAAGGAGGGAGACTTGGGAATCAAATGATTTTTATTTCTTTTATTTAAAAAAATTTTTTTTAGTGTTGTAGTTTAAGTGAAGTTTACATTTTAAGTTAGTCTCCCATACAAAATTTTATACATACATTGTTATGTGACCCTGATTGCTCACCCCATTCTCCAACAGCACACTCCTTCTTTCCACCCTTGATTCCCCACGTCCATTCAACCAGCTCCTAACCCTCTCTGCCTTCCCATCTCACCTCTGGACAGAAGCTTTTCCTTTGGTCTCTTGTATCTACTTGAGCTAATAGGCACACTCTTCACGATATCACTTTACGTCCCACAGATCAGTCCAATCGCTGCCTGAAGAGCTGGCCTCAGAAATTGTTTTAGTTCTGGGCTGATAGAGAATCCAGGGGCCATGCTTTCTGGGGTACCTCCAGTCTCAGTCAGACCATTAAGTCTGGTCTTCTTACCAGAATCTGAGTTCTGCACCCCATCTTTCTGCTGCTCCATCAGGGACTTTCTGTTGTGTTCCCTGTCAGGGTGGTCATTGGTGGTAGCCGGGCACCATCTAGTTCTTCTGGTCTCAGGCTAATGAAGTCTCTGGGTTATGGGGCCCTTTCTGTCTCTTGGGCTGATACTTTCCTTGTGTCTTTGGTATTCTTCATTTTCCTTTACTCCAGGTGGTTGGGACTAGTTCATGCATCATAGATGGTCGCTTGCAAGCTTTTAAGACCCCAGATGACACTCACCAAAGTAGGATGCAGAACATTTTCTTAATAAAATTTGTTATGTTGATTGACACAGATGTCCCCTGAAAGCATGGTCCCCAGACCCCGCATCCCTGCTACTCTGTCTCTCAAAGTATTTGATTGTATTCAGG
>NW_004444013.1:3833988-3835338 GCF_000243295.1 Trichechus manatus latirostris
GATGTTTTGGATTTTGTTAAGGCTTGCTTTATGGCCTAATATGTGGTCTATTCTGGAGAATGTTCCATGTGCATTGGAAAAGAAAGTATCCTTGGCTGCTGTTGGATGCAGTGTTTAGTATATGTACGAGATCAAGTTGGTTGATTGTAGCATTCAGCTCTTCCATGTCTTTGCTGAGCTTCTTTCTGGATGTTCTGTCCTTCACCAAAAGTGGCATGTTGAAGTCTCCTACTAGTATTGTGGAGCTGTCTATCTCTCTTTTCAGTACTGTTAGAGTTTGTTTTATGTATTTTGGAGCCCTGTTGCTGGGTGCATAAATATTTATTATAGTTATGTCCTCCTGGTGTATTGAGGCTTTAATCATTATATAGTTCCCTTCCTTATCCTTTGTGGCGGCTTTTACTTTAAAGTCTATTTTGTCAGAGATTGATATGCCACTCCTGCTCTTTTTTGAGTGTTGTTTGCTTGGTATATTTTTTTCCATCGTTTGAGTTTTAGCCTTTTTGTGTCTTTAAGTCTAAGGTGTGTCTTTTGTAGGCAGCATATTGACTGATCTGCTTTTTTATCCAATCTGCCACTCTTTGTCTCCTTATTGGTACATTAAGTCCATTTACATTCAGCATAATTATTGATAGGTATGAATTTAGTGCTATCATCCTGATGTCTCTTTTTGTGTGTTGTTCACAGTTTCTTTGTTTCCTTAATTTTCTGTGATGAGTTGTTTTTCTTTATGTACTTTTTTCATCTTTTTCATTGTTGTTGATTTTTGTTTTCTGATTCTTTGTATTTTTCTACTTTTTTATTTTGATTTGTAGAATTGTTAGATTCCTTTGTGGTTACCTTAATATTTACCTCTATTTTTCTAAGTTTATACCAGCCTTTTATTTCTTTATATTGCCTCGACTTCCTCTCCATATGAAAAATCTATGTTTGTGTTTTTAAGTCCCTCGTTTTTGTTTTAGTGTTGTCCTTTCTTACATACTGATATCTCTGTTTCCCTATTTTCAATGTGTTAGCTTTGATGTATTTTCGACTTCCCTATCTGAGCCATTATCTGGTTGCTCTGTTCTGTGTTCTAGTCTTGTGTTGTTATCTGATGTTATTGATTATCTAACTGTAGAACACCCTTTAGTATTTATTGTAATTTTGGTTTGGTTTTTGCAAATTCCCTAAACTTCTGTTTATCTGGAAATGCCCTAATTTCACCATCATATGTGAGAGACAGTTTGGCTGGGTTTATAATTCTTGGCTGGCAGTTGTTTTCATTCAAGGCTTTATATATGTCATCCCATTGCCTTGTTGTCTGCATGGTTTCTGCTGAGTAGTCCGAGCTTATTCTAATTGACTCTC
>NW_004444013.1:3835691-3841517 GCF_000243295.1 Trichechus manatus latirostris
GCTTTATCTTCAATGTCACTAATTCTAACTTCTACTGCCTCAATTCTGATCCTATGACTTTCTATTGAGTTGTCTATTTCTGAAATTTTATTGTTAATCTCCTGGATTTCTGATTACTGTCTCTCTGTGGATTCTTGCAGCCTATTAAATTTGTCATTGTGTTCTTAAATAACCTTTTTATGTTCCGCTACTACTTTGTGTGTTCTTTGGATGTTTCTGCATTTTATAGAATTTTATTTCTAATTCCTAGAAGAGTTCTGTATATTAATCTTTTGTAATCTGCCTCTGGTAATTCCAAGAAATTCTCTTCCTCCAGAGAATTTATTGATTCTTTATTTTGGGAGCTTGCTGAAGCCATCATGGACTGCCTCTTTATGTGATTTCATATTGAGTGTGGTCTGCGAGCCATCAATAAGTTATTATAATTTTATTTTATATTTGATTACTGTGTCGTAGCTTCTTGTTTTGTTTTGTTTTGATATGCCCAAATAGGCTGCTCATGTGCACTAGTTTGATTATTGGCACCTTTGAAGTTCTAATGTCCTGTCACTAGGTAGTTAGTCTAGCCTCATAAAATGAATTGTAGAGTACAGTTATTTTCCCTATTCTCTAAAAGAGTTTGTATAAAATTAAAATTATTTCCTTTTCAAAAAATGATCTATGTACATAATTTGTTTGTTAGAACTCACTGATAAATCTTTCTGAGTCTGACGTTTTCTTTGTGAGAAGATTTCAAACTACCAATTCACTTTCTTTAAATAGTTTAGAATCATTCTGATTTCATCTTTCTTCCTTGTTGTTGTTACCAGCCATAGAGTCAGTTACAACTCATAGCAACCCTATGTACAACAGAACAAAATGCTGCCCAGTCTTGTGCAATGATCACAGTCATTGTTATGTTCGAGCCTATTGTTGCAGCCACTGTGTCAGTCCATCTTGTTGAGGGTCTTCCTCTTTTTCAATGATCCTCTACTTTACCAACCATGATGTCCTTCTCCAGGGGTTGGTCCTTCCTGATAACAAGTCCAAAGTACATAAGACAAAGTCTCGCCATCCTTGCTTCTAAGGAGAATTTTGGCTGTACTTCTTCCAAGACAGATTTGTTTTTCTTCTTGCAGTCCATGGTATAGTCAATATTCTTTGCCAGCACCATAATTCAAATGCATCAACTCTTCTTCAGTCTTCCTTATTCATTGTCCAGCTTTTGAATGTGTACAAGGAGCTTGAAAATACCATGACTTGAGTCAGGCACACCTTAGTCCTCAAAATGACATCTTTGCTTTTTAACACTTTAAGGAGGTCTTTTGTGGCAGATTTGCCCAATGCAATGTGTCATTTGATTTCTTGACTTCTACTTCCATGGGTGTTGATTGTGGATCCAGGTAAAACAAAGTCCTTGACAACTTCAATCTTTTCTCCGTTTATCATGATGTTGCTTCCTGGTCCAGCTGAGAGGATTTTTTATTTTCTTTATGTTGAGGTGTAATCCATACTGAAGGCTGTGGTCTTTGATCTTCATCAGGAAGTGCTTCAAGTCCTCTTCACTTTCAGCAAGCAAGGGTGTGTCATCTGCATATTACAGGTTGTTAATGAGTCTTCCTCCAATCCTGATACCTCGTTCTTCTTCATATAGTCCAGATTCTCAGATTATTTGCTCAGCATACAGATTGAATACATATGGTGAGAGGATACAACCCTGATGCACAACTTTCCTGACTTTAAACCACACAGTATCCCCTTGTATTGTCTGAACAGCTGCCTCTTGATCTATGTACAAGTTCCGCATGAGCACAATTAAGTGTTCTGGAGTTCCCATTCTTCACAAGGTTATTCATAATTTGTTATGCTACACACAGTCCATTGCCTTTTCAATAAAACACAAGGAAAATTTTTCTGGTATTCTCTGTTTTCATCCCAGATCCATCTGACGTCAGCAATGATATCCCTCTTTCCACGTCCTCTTCTGAATCTGGCTTGAATTTCTGGCAATTCGTTGTTGATGTACTGCTGCAGCCATTTTTGAATTATCTTCAGCAAAATTTTTACTTCTGTGTGATATTAAAAGGAGACCTGATGGCACAGTGGTTGAAGTGATAGACTGCTAACTGAAAGGTCAGCATTTTGAAACCACCAGTAGCTCTGCGAAAGAAAGATGTGGCAGTCTGCTTCCATAGAGATTTACAGCCTCAGAAACCCTATGAGGTTTCTATGAATCACAATCAACTCGACAGCAGTGGATTTGGTTTGGTGTGATACTAGAGTTACTGTTTGATACCGTTCTATAATTTTCACATTCTGTTGGACCACTTTTCTTGAAATGAGCATGTATATGGATCTTTTCCAGTCAATTGGCCAGGTAGCCGTCTTCCAAATTTGTTGGCATAGACAAGTGAGCACTTCCAGGGTTGCATCGTTTGTTGAAGCATCGCAATTCATAGTATGTTAATTCCTGAAGCCTTGTTTCTCACCAATGCTGTCAGTGTAGCAAGCTTCCTCCTTCAATACCATCGGTTCTTGATCATATATCTCCTGAAATGGTTGAATGTCAACCAATATTTTTTTTTACAGTGACAGTGTATTCCTTCTGTCTTCTTTTAATGTTTCCTGCATCATTCAATATTTTGCTCATAGAATCCTTCAGTATTACAACTCAAAACTTGAATTTTTTCTTCAGTTCTTTCAGCTTGGGAAATGCTGAGTGTGTTCTTCCCTTTTGGTTTTCTAACTTCAGGTCTTTGCAATTTCATTATAATAGTTTACTTTTTTTTTTTCTCAAGCTGCCCTATGAAATCTTTCGTTCAATTCCTTTACTTCGTCATTAGTTCATTTCTTTTTGGCTACTCTACGTTCAAGAAGCAAGTTTCAGAGTCTCTTCTGACACATTCATCTTGGTCTTTTCTTTCTTTCCTGTCTTTTTAATGACCTCTTGCTTTCTTCATGTATGATGTCCTTGATGTCGTTCCATAACTCATCTGGTCTTTGGTCATTAGTGTTCAATGAGTCAAATCTGTTCCTGAGGTGGTCTCTAAATTCAGGTGGAATATACACAAGGTCATACTTTGGCTCTCGTGGACTTGTTCTAATTTTCTTCAGCTTCAGCTTGACCTTGCATATGAGCAGTTGATGGTCTGTTCTACAGTTGGCTCCCTGGTGTTGTTCTGACTGATGATATTGAGCTTTTCCATTGTCTCTTTCCACAGATGTAGTCGATTTGATTCCTGTATATTTCATCTGGCAAGGAATATGTGTATAGTTGCCGTTTATGTTGTTGAAAAAAGGCATTTGCAATGAAGAAGTTGTTGGTCTTGCAAAATTTTATCATGCGATCTCTGGCATTGTTTCTATCACCAAGGCTGTATTTTCCAACTACTGATCCTTCTTCTTTGTTCCCAACTTTTGCATTCCAATCATCAGTAATTATTAATGCATCTTGATTGCATGTTTGATCAATTTCAGACTGCAGAAGTTGGTAAAAATATTCATTTTCTTCATCTTTGGACTCAGTTTGTATTAGTTTAGGTATGCAGTGTGTTTCTAGAAATTTGCCCATTTCCTCTAGGTTTTCAAATTTGTTGAAGTATAGTTGTTCATAGTGTTCTGCTTTGATACTTTTTATTCCAGTAGATTCTGGTGACTCTCTTTTCTTATTTGGGTTATATGTTATTTTGACAGATATAAAAACATAGGCACTCCCTTTATGGAGCCTAAAATTGATTAGGGCCCTAAGATATCTGCACAGATAAGTACAGAGCAGAGTTGAGCTAAGTGATCTCTATATTCCTTCCAGATCTCAAAGTCTTTGATTCTAACCCAAGATGCTTCTGGATATCAGGATTTTGACTTGAGTGTCACATGACAAGATTCTTGATTTTGATGGTGGTGGAGATACATCACCTTCTTTTTTAAGCTTGTGTGTAATTTCCAAACACATATCTTATTAAACGTGGGAGGCAGTGCAAAAAAAGTCATATAGAAGATAAATACCAAGTTATTTAATTTAGCTTAAAAATTATGCCACGCTTATTTGTAGTGTAGTTTTTCCTTCTCAGTGCATTTAAATTACATTAAGGAGCTAAACTGGCATTTTCTGAGGCTCCACTATTCCATTTCCTTGCATGACTTCTTTCCATTATATTTATCACAGTCTAATATGCTATATATACTTGTCCATTTTTCTCAACATGTTATCCTCGGTGCCTAGAACTGTGTATGGCACTTAGTAAATAATTTGATGAAGGAATGAGCTACTCTACTGGTTAAGACTGAGAGCAGAAGAAGACTAAGGTTATTATGACTGGAAAGGAGAAGTTGACCGTATTTCTATAGCAGTGCTTCTCAAATTTCAGCATGCATCAGAATCACCTGGAAGGTTTGTTAAAACAGAGGTTGCAGAGTTCTGGCAAAATGGCACTCAAGGCAGAAGCACCACGCTGTCCCTCCACAGCAAAGATCCGAAAAACTAAGCTGAACAGAGAATACAACAATCCTGAAACCCTAAAACATCAAATGAAGAGATAAAGAACTCAGGCAAGCACCAAATGGAGTGAGAAAACTGACAGAGAACGGACAGCGAGGAGAGATTCATGCAGAGGTCCCCTACCAGCTAACGTAGTGCGGATCCGCCATCTTGGACTCCTATCGGAGACCAGCAAACAGGTGGTATGAGAAAGCAGCCTCACGGAGCATCGAGCGGGAGACAAAACGACCGGTAATTTGCGATATACGCTTTCCCACCCCCCCACCCTTCTTCACCCCAGCTCGGCTTCCTCTGCTTCCCGTGGCCACAATCTCTTGACTGGGAATCAACGGCTGCTTGGATTCCACACTCCCGAATGGGCCGGCTCTCTGAGTGTCATTTGTTCGCTGATGGTGTTGCTTTTTTCTGCTTCTTTTGATTTCTTCCTTACCTCTCACCACCTCCCCTTCCTTACACTCAAATACCTGGCCCCGTGCACCATCTTTGCTTCTTCCTGAGGCGCTGCAGAGCTCCGGTAATTTGTGATATATGCTTTCCCACTCCCTACCCTTCTTCACCCACATTTGGCCCCTCTGCTTCCCGCGGGCACAGTCTCTTGTCCGAGAAACACCAGCCTGCACTAGCTGGCTCTCTGAGTGCCATTTGTTGGCTGCTAGTGTTGCTTTTTTTCTACTTCTTTTGATTTCTTCCTTACCTCTCACCACCTCCCCCGCCTTTTGCTCAAATACCTGGCTCCATGCACCGTCTTTGCTTCTTCCTGAGGGGCTGTGGAGCTCCATTCAAGTGTAGAGCTGCTTCCCGGTCTGGGCTGTCTCGCTGGTGGGATCCTGGGGCCTTTGTTCGTTTGTTTGTTTTGAACTGTTTGTTTGTTTTCTTTTCCTTTTCTTGAGTTGGGGGCCCTTCTTGGCCAGGTGGTGCTGCGTGGCAATGAGACTACCCCTCGGCTTGCACAGACGTGCATAGGGATCCCCGAGGGCATTTCTTTTTTTTGGTTTTTTTTTTTCTGTTTTTTGGGGGGGCCTTTCTTGTTCTTTTTTTTTTATTTGTTTTGTTTTTTCCATCTTTTTCCCTTTTTGTCTTTCTTAATTGCTCAGTTTCTCATCTGTCTATATTTTCCTTCTCTTTCTCTTTCCCGAATACCTGGCATTGTATACCTCTACGCCTTCTAGCCAGGCTGTACTGAAACACCTGAGAGTGACTTCCCCAGACCTCGTAGCTGCACCAGTGGGATCCATGGGAACTTTGTAGTTCTTTAACCTTTCTGATTTTTATTTATTCATTCTTTTCTTTTCTTCCTCTTCCCCTTTCTGTTTTTCTCCATTTCATAGTCTCTCATCTCTCCACTCCAA
>NW_004444013.1:3847534-3879816 GCF_000243295.1 Trichechus manatus latirostris
AAAAAAAAAAGGTTGAGAAGTTAGAGGGTTGACATTTTGTGGGGTTGTTAACCAATGTCATAAAACTATATGTATACTACTGTTTCATGAGAAACTATTTGTTCTGTAAGCCTTCACCTGGAGTACAATAAAAAAAAAAAGAAAAAAAGGAAAAAAAGTACACGTTGCTGTTCCCACCCCTAGCATGTCTTAAAAAGTAGGTCTAGAGTAGGGCCCAAGAATTTACATTCTAACAAGTTCTTAAGCGATGTTGATGCTACTGGTTGAGGGGCTGCATTTTAAGAATCACTATTCTTTACATAACCCTTCACCTCCACTCTTACCCCCACAACCCAACACCATAGAATAAGGTTATCTAGAACAGGGTACTCTTTGCAATTTGAAAACAAAAATCACTACTAACACTTCAATTATTATTCTTACAGGATAAAGAAGAGAGAAAAGGAGAGGAAAGAGTCCAGGATATAATTTTAGAGATGGAGAAATGGAACCCAGGTAAGTCAAGAGATTTGTCCATGGTCACATAGTTCATGGCTAATAAACTCCATCAAATTTTTACTACATACAATTAGCACTAAAAATGCGAAATTTACCTCCATGATACGTATATATGATCTAAATTGAGGAAATAGAATTAAATCTCAACTAGGAAATGATACTTAAGAGATTTAAACAGTGTCTTAAAAAATTAGTTTTTTGAAAGCAAGATACACTACTGTGCAATTGAGAAAAAAATATTTTAGAAACAATGAAAGCATTTATGACAATGGGATAGAAACCCATTAAGAATTTTATTAGATAAGGATGACAAAATTAACTTTCCCTGTTTTCATTTCAGTATCACTGAACACCCGTGTTTCCATAATAAAAATAGCAATGAAAAGAAAATTGGACACAGGGCATTACCCGTTTACCTCGGCAGGGTGGAGGAGGATGGTTTCTTCTCCCTTGAAAGATGAGGGAGGCTGACCACAGGTTTAATTAAGGAAGAAATTGTACACAGCAAAAGAGCAAGGATTAAGGTAACAGCCTGCAACAATTCCCCATGTTGCATGGTACTTACATGCTCTGGCTCTAGAGTCAGAAGGCATGATTTTGCATACTGCCTCTATCCCTTACTAATGATGATATTCTGGACGAGGTACTTAATATCTCCATCCTTCAGTTTTTCCTCTTGTGATATGATTATCCTAAAAGTTCATTGTCGTTAGCAGCCATCCAGTTGGTCTTCAAGTCATGGAGACCCCATACACAATGGAATGAAATTTTGCCCAGTCCTGTACCATCCCCATGATCCGTTGCAGATCAGACCATTGTGATCCATAGGGTTTTCATTAGCTGATTTTTGGAAGCAGATCAACAGATCTTTCTTCCTAGTCCATCTTAGTTTGGAAGCTCTACTGAAAACTGGTTCAACATCATAGCCACAAGCAAGCCTCCACTGACAGATGGTGGCTGCACATGAGGTGGATTGGTTGGGAATTAAACATGCGTTTCCCACATGGAAGGCAAGAATTCTACCACAAACCACCACTGTTGTCTCATTAGTCTCCTCCAATCTGGGACATTCTTCTCAGTCTCATTTTTTTTTTCATTTCATGATCTTGATGCTTTTAAATAGTTGTTGTTGTTAGTTGCCGATGCATTGATTCCAATTCATGGCAACTCCGTGTATTACACAGTAGAGCTGCTCATATGGTTTTCTTGGCTGTAATCTTAATGGAATCAGACAGTCAGGCCTTTTCTTCTGTGGTAATGCTGAGTGGGTTCAAACAACCAACCTTTAGGTTAGCAGCCAAGCACCAATTATTTTTAGAATGTCTCTCAGTTTGGGTTTGCCTCATGTCTAAATCCAGGTTATGCGCTTTTGGCAGAAAGACCACAGACGCAATGCTGAGTCCTTCCCAAGCGCATCAGATCAGGAGGGACATGATGTCACTACGTTTCATCACTGGGTTATCATAACTGTGATCACTTACGAAAGGTGGTTTCTCCACTATAAAGTCTATTTTTACTTTGGGGAGATATTTGGAGTAAATACTCTTTTCACCATCATACTTTCACCCACTAATTTTAGCATCTGTTGGTGATTCTTGCCTGCAACAGTTATGCTATGATAGTTGTCAAATCGTGATTTTCTCTTTCCATCATTCCTTCTACATTTACTAATTGGAATTTTACTGTAAGAAGTTATTTTCCTTCATTTGTTTATTCAATGGTTTACTTGTATCAGTGGGGTCCTGGATATTTACTTTATTCTGTAGGTTAGACTACAGTGTTATCATAATTTAGTTTGTTACTCAAATTGTCTCAGATTTGGCCCTTACGCGCTCTTTCAAGCTGTCTTCTGTGCTCTTTCAACACGCCTCCCGCCAATTTTTTTTTTTGAGCACTTACTATCTGGCACCACAATAAACATCTTGCCCCAGTTCTGGAATTAGTCATTTCCCCAAGGGGCCTTAGTTACTTTTATTGGACAATGGTATGTATGAAAAAAAAAAAAAAAGATCTAGGTTCTAGGTGTTGTAAAATGTTAGGAGAAAATAAATCAGGTTAAAGCAGTGTGTCCTCAAGGCTTGGCACTGTGTATTTACCAGACGCCTAAAAAGTATTTCTTGTTGTAATTAGTTGCTGTTAAGTTGACTCTGACTCATGGCAACCCCATGCATGCGGAGTAGAACTGTGCTCCATAGGGTTTTCAAGGCTGTGACCTCTTGGAATCAGATCACCAGGCCTGTCATCCGAGGCAACTCTGGATAGGTTCAAACTGCCAGACTTTCAGCTGGCTGATTTCTTAAACTGAATACAATCAAGTGGCAAAATGTAAAACTCAAACAGCATGGGTACGTGATCAACTGTCCCGAGTTTCCCAGGACTAAGGAGTTTGCTGGGATGTGGGGCTTTTGGTATGAAAACTGGGGAAGCCCCAGGCAAATCAGGATGAGTTGGTCACCCTCCTACAGGCAAGGGTTGGTCAGGGAGAGGAGAGACCAGTGTGGGCTGCTGTCACCAGAGAAGGCTTCCTGGGGGAGCGTGGCTTGGGCGTTATGAGAGCCTAAGTAACCCTTTCTCCTCTCCTTAGCAGGCATCTCAACCCTGTTGCTGGCTTTGAGTGGTTTTTCAGCATGGATCTCATCCTCAGTTCTTGATTCTCTGCTCTCTCCTCGCTGAGCTGTGAATAATAGTTTTGGACTTTCAGCATTGCTCAGGTAAGCTGTGATTGGGAACATGGTCTGTGCCAGTGGAGCATGCTTCTCTGCCAGTGACAGTCTATTGGAGCAGGAGGTGGTAGACCAGATGCACAATTCCTACTGGGTTTTCAATAACACCCAACCGAGGTTACAGAAGCACAACTAAATCAACCAAGGTTTTTTTCAAGCGTCACTGGCCACAGCTGCTATGATGTCTCAGCTGTTACAGTGGAGCGTTTCCCACAGGAGCTGGGTGGAGAGATAGAGGATCAAGGCAAGAATGGTTCGTTGTTATTGTTGTTAGCTGCCGTTAAGTCTGCCCCGACCATGGCAATCCCAAGCACAATGGAACTAAATGTTGCCTGGTCCTGCTCATCCCCATGATCAGTTGTAGATCAGACTGCTGTGATTCATAGGGTGTTCACTGGCTGATTTCTGGAAGTAGATCACCAAGATTTTCTTCTTAATCATAGTCTGGAAGCCTACTAAAACCTTTTCAGCCTCATAGCAACACACAAGCCTCCACCGACAGACGGGTGGTGGCTGCACATGAGGTGCATTGGCCGAGAATTGAACAAGGGTCTCTCACATAGAAGGTGAAAATTCTACCACTGAGCCACCAACACCTTATAATAAAGGTTTAGGGACGAATAAGTCTTAGGCTTTGGAAGAAACTCAACCAAACTTTTTGTTAAGCTCCCTGCCTTTATACACAAACTGTATTGTTGTGCCCATACTACAGATTCAGAGAGTGAGGCTTCCGAATGATTACTGCCATGCCCAAGCTACAGCATTTTGTATGCTAGAGAAGAGATACAAGAACTGTTGCCTCCTAGATATCATGCTCATTTTGCCATACTAATGCTTCCCTAATTATGTTCCTGATGCATACTAGATACACCTCTTTGAAATCCATAAAGCACATAATGAGAAAACCTCCATTAAACAATATTTACTTTACTTAGTCTAGATTTCTCCATCTTATTTGACCATGAAACTCTTCCTTCACCAAGTTCTTTGTGAGACCACAGAGACCTGAGTGTAAGAAAGCTGTCATAGATGGGGAAATTAGGGTCCAGAATATTAGCGATAATCACTCAAGTTATAGAGGTGAGCAAATGCTACAACCACTAATAAGACAATGAATTGTTTTAGTTGATACATCTACATAATTGAGACAATTTAAGGGCTATGGTTCACTTTAGAAGCCAAATGCTGGCCCTCCAGCTCACCACTCACAGTCATATTTGTTTGCAGTGCCTACTGCTGAGCCAGGGTGTGAGGGATGACAGCAGTGAGGTGTTTCATTAAGAGACTACAGACACTCTGGGCATAAGCACCGCTCCTTAGGGTCCAGGTGATGGAACATACTGCAGAGTGGGAAGAAGGTCAGTCTCCTTGCCTTGGGGTTCAGCGTAGGGTTGGCACTTTGAGGATTCCTGGTTTGGGAAGTTGTTAGGAGATAGCACCTGGACACAAAAGTTGTCATTCTTATACAGGAAACTCCTGCATATCAACAAGAAAAAGACAGCAACCCCAATAGAAATGTAGAAAAAGGCTGTGAAAAGGATATTTATAGAAAGGGACACTCCTAAATAGTCTAAGATGAGAGCCCAAGGTTATTGGTAATCAAAAATAAGAAGCATGCTAATTCACGTAACAGGGAGCTACCCTTCAAACCTACTCAAAACAAACAAACTCCTTGCCATAGATTCCGACTCTCAGCAACCCCCCGTGTTATACAGTAGACCTGTTCCATAGTATTTTCTTGGCTGCAATCTTTGTAGATGTAGATTGCCAGGCCTTTCTTCTATGGTGCTGCTGGTTGACTTTAACCACCAATCTTCAGGTTAGCAGCCAATGGCAAACTGCTGTGCCACCTAGGTACCTTCAAGTCTACTAGAGCATTGGATAGTGCCAAGCACTGGTGGGGGTGTGGTGCTGAGGCAACCCACACACACTGTTGGTGAGAGGGGGCTAGTACCACTATTGCTGTTATGGAGAGTTACATGGCACTGCTTTTGCAAATTGCACATGTGCCTACGCTGTGACCCAGCAATTCCTTGACTGTGTCTATTTTGAGGAAGTCTCAGGGTCCATAAGGGGACATTTACAAGGAACCTTATTGCAGTATAGATTATGGTAAGGAAGCTGGAGGCAACCTGGGTATTCATCACCTGGAGAAAGGGGATAGGCAAGGGTCATATTCAGCTGATAGGCGTAGTACAGCCATATTGATGGTTGCAATAGTGTGATAGTGTCATGCTGGTTGATAAATTAACTGCTTCTTCTAAGCCACTAAATACTTCTGCCATTTCCCTCCAAGACCTATTCATTCCTTGTATGATTCAGCAACTAAAGGTTAAAGCTTGGCATTTCAGGGGATTTATGGGACCCACCCCACCACCCATCTGTCAGTTTGTCATATTGCGGTGGCTTGTGTTGCTATGATGCTGGAAGCTATGCCACCAATATTTCAAACACCAGCAGGATCACCCATGGTGGACAGGTTTCAGTGGAGCTTCCAGACTAAGACAGGCTAGGAAGAAAGGCCTGGCAATCTACTTCTGAAAATTAGCCAATGAAAACTTTATTGGTCACAACAGAACATTGTCCAACTTGCTTACTTTGGACACATCATCAGGAGGGATCAATCGCTGGAGGAAGATATCATGTTTGGTGAAGTAGAAGGCCAAGGTGGGCAAGGGAGACCCTTGGTGAGATGGACTGGCACAATATCTGTGGCAATGAACTCAAACATGCTGACAATCATGAGGATAACTCAGGACTGGGCAACATTTTGTTCTGTTGTACATAAAGACACCATGACTTGGAGTTGACTCAATGACATCCATCTATCTATCTATCTGTCTAATCTATCATCTATCTATCTATCTATCTATCTGTCTATCATCTGTTGGATGGGAAAAGACGATGTGTTCGTAAAGTTGGGAGACTGGTTACCCTGGAAGAGAAGGAAGGGATTAGTGATTACAAGAGGGTATGAAGAAATATGTCTAGGGTACTGGTAATATTCTATGTCTTGTTCTGGATGGTGGTTCCACTATTTGTGGACTTTTCTATGTGTTTGTCATGTTTCAATTAAAAAAACAAACTTTTTAAAATAAATATCCACCATAAATTGGAGGAGCCCTGGTGGCTCACTGGTTAAAGCCATTGACTGCTAACTAAAAAGTTGGCTGTTTGAAACCACCAGCTGCCCCGTGGGAGAAAGATGTGGCAATCTTCTTCTGTGGAGATTTACAGCCTTGGAAACCCCATGGGGTCACTATGAGTCAAAACTGACTCAGTGGCAGTGGGTTTGGTTTGGTTTTTTTAATCTCTATCATCTATCTATTCACTGGACCACTCTAGCACTGAGTCTTAGACAGCTTCCTGATTGTTCCATGCCTGTGTTGTGCCAAAGGTTAAATATTTTAGACATTAACCGTGCAGAGAGGTCAGATGAGGTGGATTCACACTATGGAATACTAGACACAATGGATTTAAATACGAGGTTACATCTTTAATAAACTAGTTCTTGTGAAAAAATTGTTTTATATCAATGCCACTTATGTAAATTAAAAATACATGTGCACAAAACTTAAATACACATTTTGTAAGAACAGATTCATGGATTCGTTTGTAAGAAAAGATGCACAGAAAATACATTAAAATGATTGCCTATGAAGGCAGAGTAAATGGGAGTAAGGTATGTTGGTTAAAGGGAATGAATGAATAAAAACAAGAGGTGGGCTCTGCACAGGTCAATGGTGATGCTATGTTAGGGAGTGAGGAATATGGTCAACTCCACCTTCTTCATCTGAAGTATTAGAAAAAACATTACTGGCTAGAACATAGCACTAGGTGCCAGGCACTATTGAAAGCATTTTTCATATATTAACTCTTGATCCTGACAACAAACCAAGCCTGCCCAGGGCCTGTTGCGTTTGGTCCAGACCTAGCTATTTGCCTGTCTCTGCTGTACCTTAGCAATGCTGAAGTTGTTCTAGTGGCTTCCAGGGCAGCCAGCATTGACTAGACTCAGGAATTCACAGCAGCAGCAGTAGAACAGAATGGCAGGAGTATCCTGAGTGCAGCTAAAGCTTATTTGTGAGCCCATGTAATGGTATCCATTGGGGACAATATTTGTTTCCTATTTCTGCAGTAACAAATCCACAGATTTAGTGGCTCAAAATAATACAAATGTGTTATCTTACAGTTCTGTAGGTCAAAAGTCTAACACAGGTCTCATTGGTTAAAATCAAGGTGCAGGCAGGGCTGTGTTCTTTTCTGGAGGCTCTAGGGGAGAATCTGTTTCCTTGTCTTTTCCAGCTTCTAGAGGCACATACATTCCTTGACTTGTGTCTCCTTTCCTCCAGCTTCAAAGCCAGCAACGTTGCATCTCACTGACCATTCTTCCTTAGTCACATCTCCCTCTCCGACTCTGACCTTGGTCAGGAAAGGTTCTTTTAAGGACTCATGGGATTGGGTTGAGCCCAGCGGGGCTAATCCGGCATAATCTCCCATCTGAAGGTCCTCTTAATTGCATCTGCAAAGTACCCTTTTATCCACTTAAAATAACATATTCATAGATTCCAGGGACTAGGTTGTGGACATCTTTTGTTGTTAGTTGCTGGCCAGTTGGCTCAGACTCATGGTGACCCCATGTATAACAGAAAGAAATGTTGCCCAGTCCTGCACCATCTTCACGATCATTGGTTTGCTTGACTCCTTTGCTGCAGCCACTATGTATTTTGGGTGCCTTGCAGTCTAGGGGGCTTATCTTCTAGCATTATATCAGACAATATTCTGTTGTGATGTACAAGATTTTCATTGGCTAATTTTTGGAAGTGGCTCACCAGGCCTTTCTTCCTAGTCTATCTCAGTCTGGAAATCTTTAAACCCATTACTATCAAGTATTCTTCCTACCACAGGGACTAACAAATTTTGGGATGGAATGACACTGAAAGAGGGAGATGAGGTTTTTCATAAGCAGGTTAAGGAGAAAATGGGGAACTTACTAATGAGATTGGTGTTCATGTGACTTCATGTGACGTATGAAGAAGGTGAAAAAAGTCTTTGGAAGGAGAATGAAATAAGCAAAGGGGATGGGGAGGTAGTTCAAAGACCCTCAGATGAACTAGGTAAGGGCGAGGAGTGGAGACGGGGTGTTGGAGGCACAGAGAAGAAGAAAACAGTTCAAGAGCATGATTTCCTCTCCTTCCACAAAAGGAGTCAATCACAGCAATTCTTATTAAGTAGCTTAGATATAGAGAGATAACTTTGATTAAAAAATATTTTACTATGTTAAGGTAATTTCTAGTAGAATTTGAGTATTTATCTTCCAAATCACTGACAAAGGTGAAAGCACGGTGAGCATTGCCCACACATCAGAAGGGAAGGTAGAAAGACTCAAACAAGAATGTAACAAGGAGAAAGCACGAACTAGGATGATAGAGGCTAGATCACGTGGGGCTGTCCTAGCAATCCCTATAACTAGTGGTATAAATTCATTCCACTGCTAAAAAGCACCCTCCAACTACAGAAATATATTTCTTAAAAGAATTATTGCTTATACGACATATAGCTAAATTAAAATGACCCAAAAGCCTAAAGAGCAAAGTTGAGAATTATGATATCAGTTAAAAGAGAAAAGGTGACTGCCAGTACAGATAGCAGTAGTAACATAATATTTAAGATGAAGTTTGTTGACCACGATAAATAGAAAAACTACTTGTGATTCAAATGCATAATCAATAATATAGTTTAAGATTATCAAAGTTTTATTATCTGAATCAATAAATAAATAAAGTATAACCCATTAAAGCAGTTGCTGTCGAGTCGATTCTGACTCATAGCATCCCTTATGTGTCAGAGTAGAACTATGCTCCATAGGGTTTTCAATAGCTGATATTTCAGAAGCAGATTTCCAGGCCTTTTTCCGAGGTGTCTTTGGGTGGACTTGAGGCTCCAACCTTTCATTTAGCAGCTGAGCGTGTTAACCATTTGCACACCCCAAGGACTCCATAACCCATTAGAAGTACGTAAAAATACGTGAGTACCTCTAGTGAGAGATTCTAATTAATTATTATATATTAATGACAAATTAAGGAGGCAGAAATTAAATAAGGGTACAAATAACATAAAAAATGAAAGTAAATTAGGTGGAATGTATAAGATTAAATATTTCATGTCGCTTAAAGCATATCTTCTTTTCACATGCTCATGGATTATTTATACAAATTGATCATTTGCTATGAAAAATCCAAAAAAACAGTTCAATAAACTAAAAATTAATAGTAAAATATATAAACAAAATAATCATATCTACTTGATTTGAGCAAACATTCTATTAAGTAGAAATTGTTTTCAAAATTCAGAATATCAGATTATTCATAAACTAATGAAAAAAATTAACTTAAAGCATTATAGAATCATATATAATAGGGTCAAAACAGAACTTCAAAATAAATCATTAGTTTTAAATAGTTTACAATAAAATAAAAAAAAAAACAAACAAATTGAACATTCGAACTAAAATTTCAAGGGAGGAAAAAGAAATAGTAGTTATGTTAACTATCAAGGCTACAATACATTTGAAAACATGCAACTGAGCAAGAAATCTAAGATTTGGTTATCTGAAAAAGATCAATAGAGTAAATGTAACACTGGCCAATCTCAGAAAGGAGAGAAAATACAAATACTCAAAATTAGCAAAAAGGGAGTTTCACAACAGAAGTGAAAGAGTATATAATTATAAAAGATTACAAATGAGATTATGAGCTGTACGTATCACATTCTATTAGTAATTGAAAATCTTAATGGAATAGATGGTTTTCTACACAAATACACAATACCTAATTGACAAAAGATCAGAAAACAAATTGAAGTTATACTAAGTGTGAACAAATTGAGAAAACATCTGGTGTGGGTATCTTCTGCTTGTTGTCCTGCCCTGCTCTCCGTCTCTCCACGCTGTTCTGGCCGCAGAAGCTCTCCTACTGGGACAACACCTACGGATGCCTTTGGCCTCTTTCCGGTTGGGTTTGGCCAACAGCAGGCACTAGCTAGAAGTCAGAGGGCAGGAGGGGAGTGGACTTAGGTGTTTGTATCAACCAGCTCTCCCCCTGCAGGGTCGCTTGGGGTTGTTGGTGTCCCATTACCAGAGGCCACAGCTCCTGTCAGGCAACCTTCTCCACATGGCAGAGGTCTCACTGGCTTCCACTTTCACTTATTCACACTACAGGTGGTAATGCCCTCCACTTTGTAGCCCTAGCTGCCCATGCCTTTTAAATAAACCATTTATTAAACTTTCTTTTCTTACTCAGTTTGGTGTGCCATGTATTTCCTGTTTGGATGCTGACTGATATCCAATAAAAACGAGAAAAAAAAAAAAAAAAAAAGAACCTAATTTTCTAGAGCTATTACTATTAAGGATTCAGTGGAATCATTTGTAATTTTTCCAAAATAGTAAAGAACAGATAACTAACGTTCAAGTTTTATAAAATGCTCACTGCCCCCTTAAAATACCAAAAGCTATAAAATTTCTCCTTTAAGGCAAATGTTTTTGATCCCTATGCCTGACTGACCAAGACAACAAAAAATGCTGTAGAATAATCTCACTTAGAAATAGAGAACTATGTGATTGAAAACACTTGCAATATTTTTAATAATACATTAAAATTATAATATGAAACCACTAAGGGTTCATCGCAAGTATAAAAGTGATTCAATATTAAGAAAAAATGTTAACATATTATTATAGTTTATATTACCAGCTCAAAAAAAATGAAGAGTGAATAAATCAATATATAAATGAATATAAAGGGGCATTTTATAAATTCAATCCATTATTATGAAAAATGTTTAAAAATAGGAATGTTTTTGCTGTTAGTTACCATCAAGTTGGCTCCAACTCAGGGCGACCTTACGTATAACAGAAGGAAACGTTGTTCAGTCCTGCACCATCTTCATGGCCGTTGGTTTGTTTGAGTCCTTTGTTGTGGATACTGTGTCAGTCCATCTTATTGAGGGTTTGCCTCATTTTTGTTGGCTTTCTACTTTGCCAGACAGATGTCCTTTTCTAGTGATTGGTCTTTCCTGATGATATGTCCGAAGACAGCTGATGCCTTCCCATCTTCACTGTAAGTATTCTAGTTGCATTTCTCCCAAGATTGATTTGTTCATTTTTTCTGGCAATCTATGATGTATTCAATTTTCATCACCAACAGCACAGTTCAAAGGCATCAATTCTTCTTCTATCTTCCTTTTTCATTGTCCAGCTTTTGCATACACATGAGGCGATTGAAAAGGTCAGGCACACCTTAGTCATTAAATGCTATCAAGAACACATTCCAAGCCAAGAGATGACATTATGCTCAAAGGAACAAGAAGCCTTTCAGACAAAGGCTTTCCTTTTCAAAGTACCAAAGAAAAATGCCTCCTCCACCTCTTTATTTAATTCTTTTTTGAAAGTAAGAGAAGCAGTTCCATGTAGCTTGGTCATCGAGGAGGTCAGAGCCTCATCTGTAATCTGAAAGTCCTCTGATTAACCCTGGGGCAATACCTCCTTCCTCACTGTCAGTGCCATCTGTGGCTCTTTTCACCAGGCACTGCTCTGCAAGCGAGTCACAGCAAAAGCCTTCCGAAACTATTCCTTCTGGGTTGTCTTATCCAAATCTCTCATTTTGCACGTGAGAGCGTGGAATTTCAGAGAGGGGAAGTGAGTTACTCAAGAAACAAATAGCAACTGGCAGAACTAGAATGAATAACCATAATTTACCGAGCACCTACCACTTACTCCTCAAAGAGCCCTGTTAAGATAAATGTATTGTTGGTGCCTTTTTGCACATGAGGAGGCTGAGGCTTGAAGACATTAAACAGCTGGACCTAGATCAGCTAGTAAGGGGAGGCAGAGACAGAGAGACACGGCACACAGGACAAGCTTATAATTTTTGGATCCTTTTCCAATATTTGTTTTACATTTATTAGTGAGAGTGGGGTCAGTGGTGACAAGTAGACAAGTAGAGCTGTTGTTTTGGTTTTAATCTCCTCTCAGGGTACTGTCTGCTGAGGTGAGGGTGAACCACCAAAGCAGGAGTTCTGGATGGAGACTGCATTTCTGATTTCATTGGACAACTGGGTACACCCTTGGTCCCCGTCTCTTAATCTGGTTCTGAAAAGGCTTTGGGTTTGAACCCAACTGTTGGTTTCCTAGCTATGTTTTGCTCCATGGCACTCAGCCCTTCCCTGAGTCCCAGCCAAGTGTATCTCCCAGCCACCTACGCTGTCTGCTCAGGAGGAAAACTGAAATTGAACATTGCTCTGCTCTTCCTTTCCCTTGTAGTTCTAAGTGTATTTCTTGACCACTAACTTTGCGCCAAGTAATGAGCAAGAAACCAGGCAGGCAGGGTCTTGAGTAGCCTAGAGGATGAGCCTAGATTTCAACATGCAACTCTACTTGCAAACTTCAGTTAAACATTTGTCTCTGGAAATTCCAGCTGGGTGGCTGGCTTGCAGATGTGGCCTAGACCATTCATGAGGAGTTCTCTTTCTGACAGCTGGCACCTATTTCTTCAGAAACCCTTCTGTTCTGGTTCCTGATGTTTGACCTCCTGCTGGAAGGTGTCTGTAAACTTCCTCCCTATGGTTTCCGACCTTGCTGGCTGTTGTCCAATTTCTGCTTTGGTTCCTTTCTTACATGAGAGGGTTTCCACTGCAAAACTCAAAAGAAGCCATTGCCCTGGCTGTTTTATACCCCACAGCCCTCTGTGGCCCTCTGCTGGATGGCTGCTGCCACAGCCACTAGAGACGCTTCCTGGAATGCAAGAAGTGTCTCCATTTTTCTTGGGTTTATCAAATTAGTCAAGCCCATACCTCTGTTCAGTCAGCCTGTCAGTTTGAAGGTCAACTCCCAGTACATTGATACAATCCCTAGAAGACAGATGACGCTTGGAAATACTGCAACTGGCATATCTTTGTTATTACTCATCACTGTAGGTAGTTCCCAACTTACGATGTATTCGAGTTATGATGAACGGCACTTAGGACCTTCTTTTTTTGGTGTATGCATCTTATTGTTAGTATTATGTACTACATCCAATGCTGCATTGTGTAATTTGCTGATGTTATCAGTCTCAGATGTTCACTCACAAATGTTTACATGTACAGTCATGCATTGCTTAATGTCCACTATACGTTCTTCGATACAGGACGTTATGTGATTTGGACGTTGTGCAAACACCATATTATATACTGTAAAGAGTTCACCTTGAAGCATGGCTGGTAGAAGCAATCTTCGGTCTGGCCAGATAGCACATCCTGCATGTTGAGTGTGTGTCACAGATCATTCTCTACTGAGATGGCTGAACCCCAAAGGCAAGGCCGAGATCTTGATATTTGGGCAGTCTTATTACCAGAAGGATATAGCCAAAATGATCATGAACCTGGCTGACTATCACGCCAGAGATGGGCACGAAGTTCAGAGAAGGGCACTGCCCCGGAAGCCAGCACCCTGCAGGCTCCAGACACTGCACAGGCCTGGGTTACCAAGCTTTGAAGGTAGTTTGTTAGCCGGGATGGGAGCCATACAGAAGTTAAAGTGGAAACCCTGTCATGAACACTGTTCTTATAGGTCCTACTTCTACCCCCTGGGTTAAGAATGATGGGGTAGGTTGTTTTCTCTGTGTTAAGTGTTCGCAAACACGAGTTTAAAGAGTTCTATTAAAGAATTGAATTTTAAAAAAAACACAACCACAGATATATATATGCACAGACATTGCCCAAACGGATGTTATGCTGCGTGTGACTGTAATGTTTCCAACCCCTAAAGACAAAGATGGGATTTATAAACATATTGATAATAAAAGGCAATAATAACGAAAACTAAAAAAAAAAAAAAATAAAGGGTTATTCGACTTATGCCAGAACCAACTTATGACAGAGTCGTCTGAATGGAACCCTGTCATAAGCCGGGGACTACCTGTACTTAATTAGCTTGAAGCAGTGGTGGTTCAGTGGTAGAATTCTTGCTTTCTGTGCAAGAGTCCTGGGTTTGATTCCCAGCCAATGCACCTCATGTGCAGCCACCGCCTGTCAGTGGAGGCTTGCGTGTTGCTATGATGCTGAACAGGTTTCAGCAGAGCTCCCAAACTAAGACAGACTAGGAAGAAAGACCTGACAATCTACTTCTGAAAATTAGCCAGTGAAAATCTTATGGATCACAACAGAACACTGTCTGACTCGCTTGCTTTGGACACATCATCAGGAGGGATTGATGGCTGAGGAGGACATACGTTTTGTGAAGCAGAGGGCTAGCGAGGGCAAGGGAGACCCTCGGTGAGATGGATGCCACAATAGCTGCAATGATGGACTCAAACATGCTGGTGATTGAGAGGATAATGCAGGACCACACAATGTTCTGTTCTATTGTACATATGGTCATGAGTCAGAGTTGACTTGAGGGCAGCTAACAACAACGAATCTATCTACTGTCTGTCTGTCTATCTTACCTGCCTGTCTGTCTGTCTATATTTCACTTATTTTTTCTAGCAAGTCTTTGATGTCATATATTTTTTACTGCTTCCAACAGCACTGTGAGGTATGAGCTATTATTCCTCTCATCTTTTCAGACGAGGATACTGAGATTCTGAGAGATTAAGCCACTCACTTCTTTTTCCTTGTTGGATTTTAACCCACTAGAACAACATCTTTTAGAAATATATTCTCCAGCATGCCTACCACAATGCCTGCTTGTTAAACAAATGAACACACATGTTAAATAAGTAAATTAACGCGTATCAATGCTCCTCTCAGGTTATCTTCTAGGCCCTGTGTCTGGTTTGTTTGGGGCTCATGCATGTATGTCAGGGTTGGATTTCTTGGCACATATTTCATTTGAGGGATAATTTAGAAGTGTGGCCACAAAATAAAATGTCAACCTGACTCTGGGTTAACCAGTGTTTCTAATTAAGCCTCAATGTACAGTGCTTACAGCTAAATACCTTGTGGTTTGAGAGATAACTCAGCAAATAGGCCATTGTCTCCATTATCTCATTCCCTGGCATTTCCCTGATGAGTTTATAAATCCCAGTGGAATCGAGGCCTCAATCTCTTTAATGAGGCCTTCAAAAACTGAGGCGGAATTATAGCAGCAGATAAGGCTGGCTTCATTGTACGCTTACTTTGTAAAGGTTTCTCCTCCCCGTGGTGAAGTAAATACCATCAAACCCAGGGGGTTAATTGCATGTGAGTTGGCTGAGTCACATGACTGAGTTAATTCTTCATGAAGCAAAGGAATATTAAAAGCTATTTTTGCCTTCCATCTCCTCTTTTCTCATATTGTAAAGAGTCAGGTGAAGTGGGAAAGTTCAGCTTTCACAGTCATAGACCCAGATAATAATCTTTTCATATTCAAGGTGTACTAAGCCTATGTGCTAGACCATGGGCTAGGTGCTGAGGTTACAGCAGTGAATAGAGAACTTACAGAAAATGTCGCCATCGTGGGTGAAGTGCTGGGAAGGATAAGTGAGTAGGAAGAACACATACCCCTGATGAGCCAGACACTTGTCTGTTGGCGTTCGGCACTATTCCCAACTCCTTGCACACTCTCCTCGATATCACAGGTTCTGAAAGCCGGGGAACCTGCTTCTCTGAATCCTTTGCCAACAGGATTCTGGTTTGCATTCTGTTGTGAGAGGTGCACCTGCAAATTTGGAAATAGGAAGAGCAGCAGAAGCCGTTTTTATTCCCCTGCAGTGTGCTCCATGAGATGGATTGACAGCCATGGGCTCAGACATACCAATGGCATGAAGATGGTGCAGGACAGGACAACACTTCACTCTGTTGTATGTGGGCGCTGCTGAGTCTGAGACAAGTCAATGGCAACAAACAATAAGCCCGTTGGCAGATGTTTGATTCTGCACAACAACACTGTTGGTGGTGCTGCAGGCGGCAGTGGCCAGAAGTTATGGGTTCTTGACCTGAGTGGGAATGATGATTTTTTGTTCCTTGAAAGGTAATGGTTTACCTTAGAGGTAGAAATGGCCTTTCTTGGCCTTTGCTCCTCCAGCCCTTGATAGCGTTGTTTGGAAAGACTGAGGCTAAGTACTGGATGTTCTGATGAATGTAGCTTGACCTCACCCACCCCCACCCACCCACTTCTTCTGAGACTCCCTGAAAGCAGAAGCAGCCCCTGCTCCCTGAGGAGGCTAGTCTCCCCTTGCTTAGAGGCCCTGCAATGCCTTCGCCTGAGGGAGTTACCTTGTGAAGGAAAGCCAATTCCGCTCAAGAACCACCTCCACCCACCATTCCTCATTGTCCGCAGACCCAGACTCAAATGCCAGCACACCCCAGAGAGATATGTGCAAGGTCTCATCTGATAGGAGAAGGCTTGCATACCTACATAAGCAAGATACTTGGTTAATTAGTATTGGTAGACATTTAGGAATGTGTGTAGGAATGAATTACAAGAGAAGTAGATCAACGAAGAGTCTACCTGAAATCTGGGAATATTTTTTGGGTGGGGCCCCCTAGCACTTCCATTTCAAATGGTATAAACTAGGGGAAAGTCCACAAAAAGCCAGTACAGGTGGGGGCCCATTTCATAAGGGTCAGACATTTCACAAGGGAATGTTTGTTACCCCACCAGTGAAAAACACATGGCTAGCTGAGATGCTGGTGGAGTGCCGAAGAGAACATAGAATGGATAGTGGAAGAAGGAAGTTCTAACTATGGCCTCATGACCAGTTGCATAAGAGAAAGAGAGAGAGGAGAGAGAACAGAGAAATATACGCATAATTTTTCCTTGCTTTGTTATCTATATATTTTTGCTTATAATAATTGACTACTTTTTAATTTTCTTCTTACTACTTTATGTAAGACATTGATGGTGATGAACCTTTACGTGTATTCTTTAGATTAAAGGATATTAAGGGGCAATTGAGACTGACTAGAAGAGGAATAGACATGAATCAGAGATGGACACAGTGTCTGATGGGATTCTAGGCCTTCCTTTTCGGGCAGAGAGTGGGTATGTCTTTGTTTACACAATGTAGAGCTGTATCATGTTAAGTGGAAGCATGTTATTGTTGCTTTGTTAATATTTGGCACCTAAATATTAGAAATATGTGTGTATACATATATGATGATAAGAAGCCAAAGGGGTGGTGTAGACCTGCACGTTTGTACTGACTAACTCTTGCTGAGGTACCAAGTAACCCCCAAATCTTATAACAATAAACATTTGCCAAAGCTCTGTGGGCTGTCTCTGGCTCCGTGGGGCTTGGCTAGGCTCCACGTTTTTCATCTCCGGACCCAGGCTAAAAGAATAGTAGCTCTCTGGGGCGTGCTTTTCTCATGGCAGAGGGCAGGCTCTCAGAAGTCTGGAATAAATTTTAAATGCCTCTTAAATTAAAACCTTTCTTTGGTACTGTACACTCTCACTGCTGCCCACACTTGATGGGCCAAAACAAGACATCTGGCCAAGTCCACATCACGGGTGTAGGGTAGTAAACTTCTACAGGGCTGGAGGGAAAGAAGAACAGACATTTGCTGACCAGTAATGCACTGACCATCATGTTACAAACCAGACTATTTTAAAGCCCTTTGCCTCCTCTGTACTTTTTTCTTTGTTTTCTCATTGTGTTCGATTATCTGTTCTCAGCTTGGTATCACCCCTGCCCCCTTCTATAGTCTTCTTTTCATTGAAGCAGTGAATCCTGAAGATATCTTTCTCAGAACCCTATCCTCGTGTGGTTCTGGGTTAGCATCTCCCAAAGAAAGGAAAAGCAGAAAGCAAAAAAAAAGAGGAGTCATTATTATTTTGTGGCAGTAGCATGAGATTACGTGGGCAGATGGCCAATATGAAGTTTGTAATGTCTTCTGCAGCTCCTGAAATTCCTCTGTCTTGATATCACAGATAGCTGGCGGTGCTCTTTCAGTTTCCTGAGGTTTGCTGTGGGTTCCAGGTGAATCTTTGTTAATTACCTCCTGCTACAAACATCCCTAACAATCGTATTACTTATTATGTATTTCCATGATTATGTAAACCTTTAATGCCCTCTATTAAAGCCTTGCCTACTTGGAATACCTAGAGTGGCTTTTGTTATCCTGACTGAATCCTTATTGGCATACTTTATATATACATTTTTGGACATCCTTTCTCATAATAAAAATGTCCACCTCCAGGTAACAAATGTCAAGATTATAATCATCAGGTTGGATTTCCCCAGTGCATGCTTAAACAGAAACTAAAAAGTGAAGGAATCTTAATTCAAGTCTATAAAAAATTGATGACAAATAATTTTTTAAGAATGACTAAATGCACACTTACTAAGATGCATTATCGATACTTTTTTATAAGTAAGTGAGAGCCACAACTCGACAAGACTATCTTGTTTTTCTGGGTCTCACAAGTTTTCCACCCTTGACAGGGTGCAGTCTTACCATTTTTCTATTGCTCGCTGTTAGTGGAAAATATTTGAGTTTCCCTTCTCTGACAGGTTTCCACCTTTCACAGGTTCTGGCTTTCACAGGTTTTACTATATATGCAAAAAACCTCAAAGAATGTTACAGATTTACAGTTCACCATCAGTGAGAACTAATGATAAGACTTAACCGATAAGGCAGAATGTTGATTCTTGTTCAGAGTACATTTTTGTTCTTTCTCATTCTGGGAGATTTCATTTGTCCAAGAGTCTACTCATCCACACTGTGTGCATCAGCTTCAGAACTTACATTGCTCAGCTCAGAAAGATCCTGTTGTTGTTGTTGTTGGGTGCTGTTAAGTCCATTCTGTCTCATAGCAATCCCGCATGACAGAGTAGAACTGCCCCATAGGGGTTCGTAGGCTGTAATCTTTATGAGAGCAGATCGTCAGATCTCTCTCCCTTGGAGTCTCTGGGTGGGCTGGAACTGCCAGCCTTTTGGTTATTGCTGAGTGTTTAACTGTTGTGCCACCAGGGCTTCTAGAAAGCTCAACTTACATTCTGTAACTACTGAGATTTGGCTTTGGTTTGTTTTATGTGGAAGAGTCCAATGATGAGGGTAGTCACGGCACCCTCATCATTGGTCCACACACTCTTCTCTTGGTGTTTAATTATTTATTGGTCAATTAATGTATCTTAATAACGGAGTCAACAGCCATGAACCCATCACCCTCATATTCTGTGGAAGCTCTCTCTTTGCTGATATGCTATGAAAATGTTGGCAGAGTTTTGCATGTTAGCAAAAATAACTATGTTATTTTGCAGGTGTCTCTTTAATCTCATCAACAGATCTATATTTTGGGCATAGTCTGCATTTTGTTCCTTGTCTGTGAAAATAAGGAAGAAACATTTCAAACTCCTTTTGGCAGAAAGGATAACGTCCTCCTTACAGTCCAAGCTATAAATGGATCAGTCTTGGGCAAAATATAAATGCCCTGGTATTTCTGCTCTTCACCATAAATCAGGGCATTTCTACCTGACCAGTATGGCATGGGGTACGTTAAAACTTGGGGAACTCTGTTTTGGATTGATGGAGGACATGAACCTCTTGAAGAAACATTTTTTTTTTCTTTTTGGTAGTAGATACTCAAAAATATCAAAAGAGTAAGTGCGTGAATTCTTATTTAAAGATTCTTTAAATTAGGGAACATTTGTTAAACTTTAATCAAAAGAAATTCTGTATCAAAGAACCTGACAAATAATAAATAAAAAATACATAAGCAATTAACTCACCACTTAATTGCAAAATTTCAACTTTTTCAAAGCATCAGTTTGAACTGATCATTAACTTAAAAAAAAAAAAATTAGAATATGCCAGTTTGCTTACCACCAAATTGAGCAAAACGTGTATTATGTAAAAAAAAAAGCAAAACAAAATCTGGGAATCTAAAATGAGTGAAAACAAATGCAAACAAAAAAATGAATCAACTGAAATTTGAATCAAAAATATGTTTTCTGAAATGATTGTCATGTAACCAAAAAGGTATTCTTTAAAGTTAATGTGAACAAAAATGCTAATTCTTTAATATTTATTGGATCATTTCTAGGACATTTGATTATTTTCTATCTTATAGAGCCAGCTGGTATGAGAAGCCCCATGATTTACTTTTACTTACATATATATGTAGAGAAAAAGCGAGAGAGAAATAGATTCTCCTTTGCTTTGCTGCTGAGCAACTGGAAAGGAATCTCAGAAACTTATAAAAACCTCTGCTCTATGACCTTCCCCACAAATCCAAGAGACCAGTCCAAACCACTTTCAGTCATGTTTATGGTAGAATAGAAATTTCCCTTGTGGAGGACTAAACCTAATATGGACCTAAAAAAGAAAATGACCTATTTACAATTAGTTCACAAATCAAATATCTTCTTCCTCACCCAGAAACCTACATCTTCTCAAGACACAGTGCATATTCTGTTATCCATAGATAGTTACATCTGTGAGAAACTTAGGATGCCATCTAATCCAACCTTCTAAACAGAAAAAAAAAAAAGTCAATACAACCGCCTTTATTGAACAAAGTGATAAACACTTTCCGTTTATTATTCTAATCATCATGCAAAATAAGAACTAGCATTTCAATTTTAGGTCCCTGGGTAGCACAAATGATTTGCCCTTGTCTATTAACCTAAAATATCGACAGTTCGAAATGACCCCCAATGGCACCACAGAAGAAAAGCCTGGCAATCTGCTTCCATAAAGATTACAGTTCAGAAAACCCTATGAAGCAGTTATGCTCTGTAACACATGGGGGCACCATGAGTCAGAATCAACTTGAGGACAGTAGGTTTTTTGTTTCAGTTTTACAGGTAAAGAACCTGAGGATTAGAAACCATGTGACTTGCCTACAGCTACACAGAGACGGAGTGATGGAGCCAGGAAGTGAATACAAATCTTTTTCTGAAGCTCATGTTTCTCGTACTGTACTAGAATTCTGACCATGTTATCCTCTCACATACTCCAGCTCTTCCAAAGATGGAGAACACACAATCTCAAGGCAGCCTGACCATTTGTTGGTTAAGTAAAATTATTAGAAGAATCTCTCCTCCCGTTTTCATCTATTGGTGTTGCCCTTTGAAGGAAAAAGAAAAAAAAAAATTGTATCTTTCTTCCATATGACAGATATTCAAATATTTGACTTTGCATAAATATGTACATCTAAACATGAGCCTTTTTGAAATTGTGGTGGTACTATAGGGTAATTCATGGTAACTCCATGTGTGTCAGAGTAGAACTATACTCCATAGGGTTTTCAGTGGCCATGACCATTCGGAAACACGTCACCAGGCCTTCCTTCCAAGGCACCTCTGGGTGAGTGTCCAGGCATGGATGAGTAATGTGAAACTTGCCCCCCCAAAATGGAGGACGCTGAGAGACTGAAGAAAGAAGTGGGCAAGTCCAGTACAGCAGTGAAGGAGTTTTGTTAGGCAGACTTATGTACAATGTGGTGGTCTCTGGAGGCTGCAGGACCAAAGCTGATCTTCATGCCCCACAGTGGGAGGGCAGAGGTTTTATTGTGGTGATAGACAATAGTGGCTACATGCAAGAGACTTACATAAGGATTACTTAGCACACTGTAGTGAACTAGTAGACAACATGAGGGTGCTCATGTTTGGCCTCGCAAAGCCTGCTTACCCTTCAGTCTACTCCTCAAGGCTGGCTCTTACAATCTGGCATATTCCTCCTCTCATGCCACAGCATGAGAGACCCTGCTCCCTCCCCACTGGGAATAGATATAGAAGTGGGGTTGGCCAGATGCTGTATGGTAACTGTACATCGGCAAGAGACGGAGAAAGTTACTGTGTGCCTAGAATAGAGTGAAGACTTCTCTGATAAGGAGAAGGAACTGAGAGAGAGAAAGCGACCCAATTCCTGGCCTCTTTATCAGAGAATTCTCTGGGCCCAAGGCCTTTACTTAGGCAGCCTGGATGAGAGGCATAGCAGCAGACCATTCTTCCAACAGTCCACTCCCCATCTCCCATCAGGCTGAGAGAAAAAGAAGCAAAGCAATACCAAGTCTTGGTATGCCCATCAAGTCTCGGTATGCCTGTCACACAATTTGAACATTGAGCTTCTTGTCCATGGTTTGGTGCATAACTCTAGTGGATGTTATATCTGTGCATCATTTGAGGCAGCATTTAATGAGGGTTACTAGTAGGACTGTCCCCAGCAGATTGATCAGGCCTGCTTGGAGGAGAGATCCCAACTAGCTACCCTAGTTGTAGCTTAATTCAAACCAATCGAATAGATCAAAGGTCTGCATTTGCCCAATGTTATGTATGTATAACATGTCTTGATTCGTTTATGTAATACAAACAGCATATTTCTCCCAATATGGCACATTACATGAGCAGTACACATTTCATACAAGTAATACAAAAGCTCTCTTTCTCAGCACAATTGAACAAGGTATTACCATTGCCAGACCAAACTAATTCACACTTGGTGTAGTCGGTCGATGTACCTTGGACTCCCTGGTCATAGTCTTTAAGTTCTCCATGTCCAGAGTAATGTCAAACTCAGTCTTAAAAGTACCATTCTCAGAAGCAAACTATCTAGTCCCGTGCTGTTTACATTTTTAACAACAAAGAGAAATTTCCTTCTAAAGTTGGAGCCCTCCCCACAGGCAGCTTTTATACTTTAACAGATGTTTTTTATGAGTAGTGGAATCAACCATATTCATTTACCACATGATCTCTTCAAGACACCAGGTTACACATTCAGTTGGTCCACAAGGTGTCCTTGTTGACAGATCAGCTGCAATAATGTGGAGAGATGACTCGTCATCTTAGTTCAAATGTTGACAGAGCCAATTGGTAGCTCTAGCAAAAGTCGGTATCATTGGGGCCTGTGGATGAGGTGCTTGTCTTTCATTCTGAGATAATCTGGGGAGAAAAAGAGTCAATAGTAACAATTCCTCCCTCCTCTCCCCTATCTCCCATGGGACTTGGGGTGAGCATTGCCCAGGTATGGTACCCAGGCTGTCTGTCCTAGTCTTGAGGCAGTGACCTCTGTGGGAAACCAGATCTTTTGTCAGGAACAGTTGTATATAAAAGAAACACATTTTACAGAATAGACAGTTTGATCAAACATGCTGTGCAAATGAGAAATGCCCTTGCAGAGAACTGCTGCATTGGGACCCCAGACTGCTTGCCTGAGATGCGTAGTTCAGGCTGGGGGTGTCTTGTTCCCTCCCATCAGCCATTTAAGCCTGCCCATTGAAGTACTCAATCGCCCCTGTGGCTTGGGGGTGATATAGAGTGTGAAGAGTTCGTTCAAGATCCAGTGGAAGCCTCTGTACAGGATAAGAGGCCCCAATATGATTTACCTGCGAAGAATGCCCTGGCCTCTTGGCTGGGGAATCTGTCCCTAGGCAGGTTTTAGCCTTGGGCCAGGGTGTCATAGGCAGGTCAGCTTTCTGCTGCCTGGTATTTTCTGATGAAAATGGCAGCCCATGTGTGTAGGACCAGTCTAGGGTGGTGTGTGAATCTCCATGAGCTGTCTTCTCTTAAATCCAGGAGGTGTGGTCAGATGCACATCTATTTGCTCTGGAGCAGAGGACACTTCAGCCTCTGCAGTCAGTTGGCAACAGTAGTCTGTTCATTGGTTGTTTTCCCCTCTCAGCATAGCGAACTTTCTCGTGATCATCCAGAGAAGTAACAAAAACTTATCAGGAGCATAACACATTTTTTTTTTTTGTCCTGATGTCTCATTCCCATAGGGACTTTGCTTTATATGTCAGTTTGAGGGCTGTCAGTAGCCAGATCAAATGACATGGCTATTAGCTATAACCCATGTCACAGTTTTGGTATGTCCCACTAAAATGGCCCTAACTGCAGCAATTCTTGTCAGTACTTGGAGGCAAAATTTACAAAGGCGTGCATTAAAATATCAACATCATCAATACATACAATAGAGCCTTGTAGGGGCCCCAAAAGGACTTATCTATGTATAGTCAGGCTTGGGCAAGGGTCTCAATGATGGTGACCTTGGACCCAACAGTCTTCCTCATTTTTGTGCCAGATGTAATAGCGATCACAGTCACCTGTGCAATGGCATCTAAAAACCAAAGACATACAAAGTTTTTCATTTCCTCATTGAATTTTAATTGTAACATAAGGCCTTTGTTCCTTCCTGGTGACAGAGGGACCTAGGCTTAATCCTCAGTCTTAATTATTTCTGAAAGTTAGACGATTTGAGCAAAGTTGGCAGAGCCCTTAGACATTTGTGGAGCCACGCCTCCACCACAACAAGTACAAGCATGGATTCAGCCCAGTTGCCTGACAACATGGAGACAGGCCCTCCTATTTTAGTTTTCCCCTTACTATTGCAGCTGTGACTATGTCACTACTTGGTTATCTTGGTAGGAGCTGTTATCAGAGGATTCCAGAGAGGACCTCTAAGGTTTCTTCAAGGCCACTCAACACAAGCTATCTTGAAGGACTTTTTACTCCTTTTTCTTATCACCTGTTTTAACTCTTGCTTTGTGCTGGGTGTTACAGGTTGTTCTCAGTGCCAGGGATCTGCTTAGCTCCTCCAACTATCTCCAGTCTTATTGTTGGAGGGCTTTGAGCAGTGAATCCCCCATCTTTACAAACCTGCAGGAGAGCATTTCCAGCTGCTCATCCTGCCCATGGACACAGCTGCTCAATACATCAGTTATGGCTGCACACAACTGCACACATCCCTTTCAAACTGTAATTCTTCCTGCAAAACTCTTACGTGCACTTCAGCAGCTAGCTGGGCTTTGGTGGCCAGCTGAACAGTTTGGAGCAGTGACCATCCCATGGCCGCTACTGCTCTCCTAGCTTCTTTTCCACACTTACGAAGGCACGAGTCTGCCCACAACTAGGCTATGTCACGTGACGTTTTGGGGGCATCCTCATACTCTGGCCAACCTGGGATTTTCTCTGGAGAACAGCATATGGACCAGAACTCCCCACATGGAGATTGCTGGCTAACCCATGATTTCCCCTACAGAAAAGCGTACGGGCCAGACATCCCCACATGGAGTCTCTGATCAACCCGGGATTTCTCTTGCAGAGGCTTTGCTCACACTTGCCATTTCCTTGGTCTCCTGGCTTGCTCACCAATTGTCCAGGCATGGGCCAGTAACATGAAATTTGCCCCCCCAAAATGGAGGATGCTGAGAGACCAAAGAAAGAGGCAGGCCACTCCAGTATAGCAGCGAAGGAGTTTTATTAGGGAGAGTTACGTATGAGATGGCTGTCCCTGGCTGCCACAGGACCAGAGTAGATCTCCGTGCCCTGCAGTGGGAAGGCAGAGAGTTTATAGTGGTGGTGGACAATAGTGGCTACATGCCAGGGACTTACATAAGAATGACTTAGCAAACTGTAGTGAACTAACAGACCTCATGCAGGCGTTCATGTTCAGCTTTGCAAAGCCTGTTTCCCCTTCAGTGGGTTTGAACCGCCAACCTTTCTGTTAGTAGTTGAGCACTTAACCAATTGTGCCACCCAGAGACTTCATAGATCTTCAAGTATTTGCAGGCTCCTCCATGTACTCTAGCACTTCTCTTTTCCAGGCTGATATCCCCCATGAACCCATGAGTTGTGGTTGTATTTTCACCACCCAGTCATTGAGATCAATAGGGTTTTCATTGGCTGATTTTTAGAAGGAGTTTGCCAGGACTTTCCTCCTAGTCTGTCTTAGTTTGGAAGCTCCCCTGAAACTTCTTCAGCATCCTAGCAACTTGCAAGCCTCCACTGGCAGATGGGTGGTAGTTGTGCATGAGGTGCATTAGCTGGGAATTGAACCAGGTCTCCCTCATGGAAGGCAAGATTTCTACCACTGAACCACCACTGTTCCCAAAACAATAATACATCAGTGGAAAAGAGGTGGAAAAGATGTCTTCCAGCCTCAGTGGAATCACATCTGTAGGGGGCTTATCACATGAGAATGATGGTTAATATGTCCCCAACCTCCCAACCTCCTTTCTCAGTCCAGGCTGGTCAACACAGAGATGAGAAAGAGGGCTAAGTGCTCTGAGCAGAGGGTTGTTCTTGTTCCCTTTTCCTTTGCTTACTGTTGCTATAGCACACATTGCTTGCTGTAGGATCCACTGGTTCTCTTGGTTTCTCTTTCTCTCTGTTTCCACTTTTTGTTGTTTGAGAAAAAATAGTGGCTAGTGCCCGTAGTACAAATAGAGCAATAGCACATAAACTTTATTTTCTTTTCAATCAGAAAACCAGGTTCAGTGTATGTAATGTTTAAGGCTATTATTATTATTATTTTCCCATCAAATGACTCAAGTGAAACCCAAGGCAACAAAACATTTACTTACTGATGATCATTAATTTGCTTTCTGAGGTGTGTTTGGAACAGCTGAATATCACAGCCCTAAGGAGGAAGGTGTGTTTTATTTCCAACAAAGCAATAGCTGAAGGAGGTAAGAAGCTGCTAAGGTGGAGTCCTGGTGGAGCAGTGGTTAAGAGCTTGGCTACAAACCAAAAGGTCAGCAATTCAAATCCACTAGCCACTCCTTGGAAACCCTAAGGGGCACTTCTACTCTGTCCTATAGGGTCACTATGAGTTGGAATCGACTTGATGGCAATGAGTTTTTGAGTTAAGTGGTCTGGGTACAGAAGGGGACAGAGAGGCCATTGCATAATACTCAGTCTGGAAAGATTTTCTTTATTCTGACAGCCAGACACGAGCAGTTTATAAGACCTTTCCCCTCTACAGATGCAGAAATCATTTCATGGGCTACAACCACAACCGAGTCTCAGCGTCCACTCCAATTTGTAGGCAGCCCATTGGGAGACATTTTGGAAAGTTGCTAGATTGCATCATTTGTGAGGCTACACATAGAAAAAGATATAGTTCCAGCCACTCCCATCCTAACCTTGAGACATTTACCAACCAGTTACTGATAAAAGTGAGTGGAGTTCCCACAGGCTTGTTCTTAACAGTCCCTCTTACCTTTCTAGCCTTTTTTCGTTCTTACTCCTGATGCTTCAATATTTACAGTTTTCCTCCTGCCCTTTAAACTTAAATTGGCATTTAGTGTTTCATATCCCTAATTTTACTCAAAACAGCCATGCAGGAAATTGGATCTGATTCACACTAAATCCTCTGTTTCTCGTTGTCCTCCTCCTCTTCTTTGAAAGGAAGGTATCTTCATTAATGAGCTTAGCTGTTAACTAAAAGAGTGAAATTTCAAGTCCACCTAGAGGCACCTTAGAAGAAAGAACTGGTGATCTACTTTTGAAAAATCAGCCACTGAAAACACTAGGGAGTACAGTTCTACACTAACACACATGGGGTCACCATGAGCCAGAAATGACTCAACAACAACTGTTTTTCACTATTGTTAATTCCTTGGGAACAAATCCCTAACTCCAAATTGTAGCTCTATATGGTAGTTATATCTAGCCAAGCTTCCCACCATCGGGTGGTCAGGCAGTTCAATTTTGTGCTTTTGAAGGTAGATAGATAGATAGATAGATATATAGAGAGAGACATGGCCAATATATACTTAATATTATAATTATTGTTACTTGGTTACTGGTATGATATGAGATTGGAAACCAGAATTAAAAATATAAAAAATTTGTCCCCAAAATCACTAACTGGGAGAGAGGTTGAGCCCGTGACTGCAGAGCCATGGTTACGCAAGGTAGCCAAAACCAAGGTACCAAAACTCTGCAAACAAAGCCAGGCAATTGAAACCGAGATATTCAGGCAGGGTCTTTAGGAAGCAATGATTCTGAGCATAACTGGGAGTCAGGAACAAAGAAACCTAGGCAAGGTTAGTAGAACCAGGAAAGCCAGAGTGACCAAGACACCAACTAAAGACATCTACTTTCAGGAGGCTCTCTATGTCAGTTCTTATCTCTTGATGTCCTAAAAGGGACATCTGGTCCCTGACTGAAAGGATTCATTACAAGGGAACAAGATCGAGCAGGTTTATTGACCGTTTAGTCATGACAGAAACTCATGTTAGCCAAGGTTTCCAAGTGGCTTCAGACACTTCACTTGTTGGAAAATGAAGAGCAAGTTTCTTCCACAATGTATCCCTGTCTGTTTACTTCGGAGCTCTAAAAACATCACCTCAGCCACACAGAAAGTAGCACTGACAATTGGCTATTAATTGTGCTAATGTCTGTTCCTCTCTTTTGAGACATGTGAGTACTTCAAGTTGAAGATTGCAAATGGTTCTCTCTGGTAATGAGCTTAACCAAAGCTGACCTTAATTGTCTTCAGAACAGGAAAAGTAATAGGTCACTTCACTGCATGACTGAAAGGAATTCCTTACTTTGCAAATTAAAGATGAGTCAAACCAAAACCAAAACCAAACCTGTTGCCATCAAGTTGATTCTGATTCATGGTGATCAGAAGAACAAATTCTAGTGCCAGTTCTAACATGACCCAGCCAGGGGAGCGTAAGAAATACACTTAAATTCTCTGAACTACATTTACTCAATTTCCAAGGGAGGCCTTTGTAACTCATATGTCAGCTGGAATTTATCCTTCCCCTTAAACTCTAGAGTTTAACACTGGTTTGCACCCAATTCCATAAACCGTCAATAGCTCATTGTCCCTGCCAAAATCTTCTGAAGATTCTTGTTGGGCCTCTATTCCCTCATCACCCTTGGCTCCAAGCTTTGGGTTTTACTCTTGTAGCAGAGGTTTGAACCAGTTCATTCTGGTTCAAACACCTACTGAGAATTTGCATTTCTAACAAGTTCCCAGGCAATGCTAACACTGCTGGCTAGGGACCACTTCAGAGAACCACTAGTAAAGCAGTGGTTTCCAATATTTATTATACATAAGAATCACCCTGGGATCTTGTTAAAATGTAGATTCTGATTCAGTATATCTGGGGTGGAAATGCAAATTCTCAGCAAGGGTTTGAACTGTAATCAACCAGTTTGAAGCCCTGTCTTCTGAAGATATCTTGTGATATTTCTTCCCATTATCCAGACAGGGTAATCATCCCTTCTCCTTGAGCTTTTCCAAACATAAGACCTTTGCATTTGTAGCAGACTTTACTAGGCACTCAAATGCAAACAATTTGAAGTAAAATATTCAACACCCTTGTTCTCTAAGACAATTGGGCCTCTACTAAGCCATACTCTATTTTCTCTTTCCTCTTCCTTTCTGTTCTCCCCTAATTTCTATTCATTCTGTGGAAGAACAGTTTATCTGTTTCTTTTTTAGCACAGTCTCCTTCCAACCTCCGAGGATCTTGCCTTCTATGTTACATGGCTCATAAAGAAGATTCCTAATCAGAGATAGCTTCCTCCCTAAAACACTTCTGGTTCCAGTCTTGAGTTACTAGTTGTTTTAACCCCTACTTTATTGTGGGGAACTCATAGCAATAATAAACATGAATACATATCTGAAACTTGTATGATTCACTTAAACCCCTGAACACTTAAAACACACCAGGTGTTGTGCTAAGAACTTTCACATATGCCAATGACAAATTAATGTACTGCCTTCAGAGCCCCTAATCCTGAGGTCTACATCCTAAGATAAGTTCCCTCTAAGAATCTATCAGGCAGCCTCACTCTGAGGTCAGGACGATTGGATCTGCTTACAAGATTGGTCAAGATGTTTCTGGAGAAAGGACTTACACGAAGGGAAAAGAATGAGAAACTGCAGCTTTAGTTCTGAGGTCAGGACGATTGGATCTGCTTACAAAACTGGTCAAGATGTTTCTGGAAAAAGGACTTACCCAAAGGGAAAAGAATGAGAAACTGCAGCTTTGGTTCAAGGCCAATGAATCTTTGTTGGAGAAGAAGGATGATGATTCAGAAGATAGAAAGGCTCTGCCTCTAGAGTCCAGCCCAGTCCCCATAGTAGCTACTTAAAACACAGGCTCTAACTTACGGAGAACTTATGTATAACAGAACATTTTGTTGCCTAGTTCTGTGACATCGTTCTGTGACATCTTCTTGATTATTGGTATGTTTGAGTCCATTGTTGTAGCTCTCGTGCCAATCTATCTCATTGAGAGTTTCCTTCACTTTCTCTGACCCTCTACTTTGCCAATTATGATGTCCTGTTCTAGCAACTGGTCTTTGCTGATAATGTATCCATAGTAAGTGAGCCAAGGTCTTGCAAAGCAATTGCAGTGAAAGAACAATGTCATTTTAAGGAGGCGGGGCCAAGATGGGAGGAGGCAGGCCCAAGACGGCAGAGTAGTCAGATGCTTCGGTGGACCCTCTTACGACAAAGACCCAAAAAAACAAGTGAATCGATTATATATGACTATCTAGGAGCCCTGAACATCAAAGGCAAAGTGAAGGAACCAGACTGAGTGGCAGGGGGAGGGAGAGATGGTTCAGAAGCAGCAAGGAGTTGCCAGATCTGACCCAGTGAGAGTCTGAGCCCTTTAGGCCTGATCAGCTCACGGGTGAGCAGCGAGGTAGGCAAGCAGCAGTGCTCAGCAGATATATTGCACACCAAGAGAGACCCAGCAGCAGAGAGTCTACTCAACCACCCAGAACCAATAAGAAGCAGCCCTCGATTGGCGAAAGATAAGTACTTGCGTCCAGCCTACTGCATGGATTAAAAACACCCCCCTTAGGGAAAAACCTCTCTCCCATTTACTTCCCCACTCCCTGCCCTGCAACGGATCCTGCACTGGTTTCAGCAATTGCCGAGTCCCCTGGGCCGGAAGTAGGATCCGTCACATGCCCTGAGCCATTCTCCAGCCTCGGAGAGTGAACAAATTAACAAACAGGGGAAAAATAAACTGCCAGCTCCCCTAAGCCAGGAACTCAGGGTAGGAGGAGCTCGTTTGCCTAGGCACAGGCATAAGGGATCCATGAACTTTGAGTGCCTTTCCCTCTGCATAGACTTGTGTGGGCCTATTTCAAAGGCATAGGCCCTCATTACCTCAGTACATCAAGGTATATACCTGAAGTCTAACTTTAACTGTTTCAGCTGTGAACTGACAGGTTCGTGACATTTGACACTGCTCGGACCATTAAGCAGGGTCTTCACCTACCTACATCAGGGGACTGAGGACTGGTGGCTCCACCCACACCACCTAGCCACCTGTGATAGGGGCCCAAGAATAAGAGATGCCCCCTAGTCTTTACAACCAACAGCAATGGGTACTCATAGTCCAGCTGCAAAACTCACCCACCTATGTGCTCTAGGGAACAGGGACACATCTTCCTCCTGGACACTCAGAGGTGGTCGTCAGCCCTCTGTCTTGCTCAGAGTGTGTCCCCCTGCTGCAGCCAGATGTCTGTGCCTACACCAATCATCCATGCCTGTCTAGAACTGTAGGTGAGAGCCTGCAGCACACATTGGTGGCTACGTACCTGGACACCTGAGCTGAATCCATACAGGAGGAGTGGGAAGACTCCTGAGCACACATACCCATTAACAGATCTAACTACCTGGTGACAGGACATTAGAGCTTCAAAGCTGCCAATAATCAAACTAACTCACATGAGCTGCCTATTTGGGCATATCAGAACAAAACAAGAAGCTAAGACACAGTAAGCAAACATAAAATAAATAAATATAATAACTTATTGATGGCTTGGAGACAACAGTCAATATCAAATCATATAAAGAAGCAGTCCTTGATGGCTTCAGCAAGCTCCCAAATTAAAGAATCTAGAAATTTTCCAGAGGAGGAAAATTTCTTGGAATTACTGGAGGCAGAATACAAAAGATTAATATACAGAACTCTTCAAGAGATTAGAAAGGAAATTAAGCAAAACAAAGAACACGTAATACAGGAAACTAAAAAGATTAGAGAAGAGCATGATGACAAATTTAACAGGCTGCAAGAATCCATAGAGAGACAGCAATCAGAAATCCAGAAGATTAACAATAAAATTTCAGAATTAGACAACTCCATATAAAGACATAGGAGCAAAATGGAGGCAATGGAAGTCAGAATTAGTGAGATTGAAGATAAAGCACTTGACACCAACTTATTTGAGAAAAAATCAGATAAAAGGATTTAAAAAAATTAAGAAATCCTAAGAATTACGTGGGACTCTATCAAGAGGAATAACCTACGAGTGATTGGAGTACCAGAACGAGGGGATAACAGAAAATACAGAGAGAATTGTTGAAGATTTGTTGGCAGAAAACTTCCCTGATATC
>NW_004444013.1:3879916-3881996 GCF_000243295.1 Trichechus manatus latirostris
AGGATACAAGATAAACATACAAAAATCAGTTAGATTCCTTTACACAAACAAACAGAACCTCAAAGAGGAAATCACAAAATCAATACAATTTACTATAGCCCTCAAGAAGATAAAATACTTAGGAATAAATCTAACCAGAGACATCTAACCAGGACCTATACAATGAAAACTACAAGACACCACTGCAAGAAACCACAAAAGAATTGCATAAGTGGAAAAACATACCTTGCTTATGGATAGAAAGACTCAGCATTGTGAAAATGTCAGTTCTACCCAAAGTGATCAACGGATACAATGTAATCCCAATCCAAATTCCACGGACATTTTTTAATGAGATGGAGAAACAAATCACCAACTTCATATGGAAAGGGAAGAGGCCCCAAATAAGCAAAGCATTACTCAAGAAGAACAAACTGGGAGGCCTCGCACTACCTGATTTTAGAAAATATTATACTGCCACGGTAGTCAAAACAGCCTGGTACTGGTACAACAACAGATACATAGACCAATAGAACAGAATTGAGAATCCAGACATAAATTCATCCACCTATGAGCAGCTGATATTTGACAACGGCCCTAAGTCTGTTAACTGGGGAAAAGACAGGCTGTTTAACAAATGGTGCTGGCATAACTGGATATCCATCTGCAAAAAACTGAAACAAGACCCATACCTCACACCGTAAACAAAACTTAACTTAAACTGGATCAAAGACTTAAATATAAAATCAAAAACAATAAAGATCATGGAAGAAAAAAATAGGGACAACGCTAGGAGCCCTAATACATGACATAAACACAATACAAACCATAAGTAACAATGCACGAGCACTAGAAGAGAGACTAGATAACTGGGAACTTCTAAGAATCAAACGCTTATGCTCATCAAGAGAGTTCACCAAAAGAGTCAAACGAAAAACTAAAGACTGGGAAAAAAAATTTGGCTAGGACAAATCCGATCAGCATCTATAAAATCTACAAGATACTGCAAAACCTCAACAACAAAAATACAAATAACCCAATTAAAAAATGAGCAAAGGATATGAACAGGCACTTCACCAAAGAAGATATTCAGTGGCTAACAGACACATGAAGAAATGCTCGCAATCATTAGCCATTAGAGAAACGCAAATCAAAACTACAATGAGATAGCAGCTCACCCCAACAAGGCTAGCACTAATCCAAAAAACACAAAATAATAAATGCTGGAGAGGTAGTGGAGAGACTGGAACACTTATACACTGTTGACGGGAATGTAAAATGGTACAGCCACTTTGGAAATTGACTTGGCTCTTCCTTAAAAAGCTAGAAATAGAAGTACCATACAATCCAGCTATCCTGCTCCTTGGAATATATCCTAGAGAAATAAGAGCCGTCACATGAATAGATATGTGCAGACCCATGTTCATTGCAGCACTGTTCACAATAGCAAAAAGATGGAAACAACCTAGGTGTCCATCAGTGGACGAATGGATAAACAAATTGTGGTATATCCACACAATGGAATACTATGCAACAATAAAGAACAAAGATGAAGCCGTGAAACATAACATGGAGGAATCTGGAGAGAATTACGCTGAATGAATTTAGTCAGTCACAGAAGGACAAATATTGTATAAGACCACTAGTATAAGAACTCAAGAAAAGGTTTAAACTCAGAAGAAAACATTCTATGATGGTTACCAGGTTGGGGAGGGAGGGTGAGTGTTATTTACTAACTAGATAGTAGATAAGAATTATCTTAGGTGAAGGGAAGGACAGCATACACTACAGGGAAAGTCTGCACAACTGGACTAAACCAAAGCTAAGAAGCTTCCTGAATACAATCAGACACTGTGAGGGACAGAGTAGCAGGTGTAGAAGTCTGGGGACCATGCTTTCAGGGGACATTTATGTCAATTGGCATAGCAAAGTTTATTAAGACAATGTTCTACATCCTAGTTTGGTGAGTGTCATCTGGGGTCTTAAAAGCTTGCAAGTGGCCATCTAAGATGCATCAGTTGGTCCCAACCATCTGGAGTAAAGGAGAATGAAGAACACCAAAGACACAAGGAAGGTATTAGCCCAAGAGACAGAAAGGGCC
>NW_004444013.1:3882096-3884256 GCF_000243295.1 Trichechus manatus latirostris
GACTCAGCACAGAAAATTAAGTGGAACAAAGAAACTGTGAACAACACACACACAAAAGACATCAAAATGACAGCACTAAACTCATACCTATCAATAATTACACTGAATGTAAACGGACTTAATGCACCAGTAAGGAGACAGAGAGTGGCAGATTGGATAAAAAAACACGATCCATTTATATGCTGCCTACAAGAGACACACCTTAGACTTAAAGACACAAACTAAAACTCAAAGGATGGAAAAAAAAAATATATCAAGCAAACAACAGTCAAAAAAGAGCAGGAGTGGCAATATTAATCTCTGACAAAATAGGCTTTCAAATAAAATCCACCACAAAGGATAAGGAAAGACACTATATAATGATTAAACAGTCAATACACCAAGAGGACATAACTATAATAAATATTTATGCACCCAACGACAGGCTCCAAAATACATAAAACAAACTCTAACAGTACTGAAAAGAGAGATAGACAGCTCCACAATACTAGTAGGAGAGTTCAACAGACCACTTTCAGTGAAGGACAGAACATCCAGAAAGAAGCTTAACTAAGACACGGAAAAGCTAAATGCTACAATCAACCAACCTGATCTCATAGACATATACCTAACACTGCATCCAACAACAGCCAAGTAGACTTTCTTTTCAGACGCACACGGAACATTCTCCAGAATAGACCAAGTATTAGGCCATAAAGCAAGCCTTAACAAAATCCAAAGCATTGAAATATTACAAAGCATCTTTTCTACTATAAAGCCATAAAAGTAGAAATCAACAACAGAAAATGCATGGAAAAAAAATCAAACACATGGAAACTGAACAACGTCTTGCTCAAAAACTACTGGGTTATAGAAGAAATTGAGGATGGAATAAAGAAATTCATAGAATCAAATGAGAATGAAAACACATCCTACCAGAACCCTTGGGACACAGCAAAAGCAGTGCTCAGAGGTCGGTTTATAGCAATAAACGCACACATCCAAAAGAAAAAGTGGCCATAATCAAAACATTAACTGTACAACTGGAACAAGCAGAAAGAGAGTGGCAAAAGAAGCCCTCAGGCACCAGAAGAAAGGAAATAATAAGAATTAGAGCAGAATTAAATGAAATAGAGAATAGAAAAACAATTGAAAGAGTTAACAAGATCAAAAGCTGGTTCTTTGAAAAGATCAACAAAACCGATAAACCACTGGCCAAACTGACAAAAGAAAAACAGGAGCGGAAGCAGATAACCCGTATAAGAAATGAGACGGGTGATAGCACAACAGACTCAACTGAAATTAGAAGAATCATAACAGAATACTATGAAAAATTGTACTCCAACGAATTTGAAAACCTAGAGGAAATGGACAAATTTCTAGAAACTCACTAGCGACCTAAACTAACACAAACAGAAGTAGAACTAAATAAACCCATAACAAAAGAAGACATTGAAAAGGTAATTAAAAAACTCCCAACAACAACAACAAAAAAGCCCTGGCCCGCATGGCTTCACTGGAGAACTCTACCAAACTTTAAGAGAAGAGTTAACACCACTATTTCAGAGCATAGAAAAGGATGGAATACTCCCAAACTCATGCTATGAAGCCAGCTTAACCCTGATAACAAAACCAGGCAAAGACACCATAAAAAGAGAAAATTACAGATCAATATCCCTCATGAACACTGACACAAAAATCCTTAACAAAATTCTAGCCAATAGAATTCAGCACCATATCAAAAAAATAATTCACTGTGATGAAGTGGGATTTATATCAGCTATGCAGGGATGGTTCAGCATTAGAAAAACAATCAATGTAATCCATCACATACATAAAACAAAAGACAAGAACCACATGATCTTATCAATCAATGCAGAAAAGGCATTTGACAAAGTCCAATACCCATTCATGATAAAAACACTCAACACAATAGGAATAAAAGGGAAATTTCTCAGTATAATTAAGGACACTTATAGAAAGCCAACAGCCAACATCATCCTAAATGGAGAGACTTTGAAAGCATTCCCCTTGAGAACGAGGACCGGACAAGGATGCCCTTTATCACCACTCTCATTCAACATTGTACTGGAGGTCCTAGCCAGAGCAATTAGGCTAGAAAAAGAAATAAAGGGCATCCAAATTGGTAGGGAAGAAGTCAAAGTATCTCTATTTGCAGAT
>NW_004444013.1:3884356-3901561 GCF_000243295.1 Trichechus manatus latirostris
TGGCCCCTGGATTCTCTATCAGCCCAGAACTAAAACAATTTCTGTGGCCAACTCTTCAGACAAGCATTCCAATGGACTGAGGGACATAAATAAAGTGATACTCGTGAGGAGTGTGCCTCTTAGCTCAGGCAGATACAAGAGATTAAACGGGCAGCTTCTGTCCAGAGGTGAGATGAGAAGGCAGAGAAGGCTAGGAGCTGGCTGAATGGACATGGAGAATCAGGGGTGGAAAGGAGGAGTGTTCTATCACAGTATGGGGAGAGCAATTAGGGTCACATAACAATGTATGTATAAATTTTTGTATGGGAGACTAACTTGAAATGTAAACTTCATTTAAACTACAACAATAAACAAAGAAAAAATATGTTAAAAAAAAAAAAAGATTACAGCCAAGGGGGAAAAAGAAGAACTATGTCATTTTGTGCAGCATTTTTGACTCTGGTGTGAAGAGCAGTGGGTATCAGCTGCAGAGGTGGTTCCTTTGGTGGTAGCAGTTATAGTGCCTTTAGCAAACATTAACAGAGGAGTTGTTATTTTGGGAAAAATATCTCAGCAGGAGACACCACCCTAGGCGACTGTGAGAAGATGCTGGGTGAGGGTAGGAAGCCCTACAATGAGCAAAGGGGCATTAGAGGTTCTGCTTGAGACTTCCCAGGACATTTTGTGGGCAGCTCGAGAAGGATGAATTTCTCACAGATCATGCGCGAGTGGAGCCAAGACAATCCTTTTTTATGAAGGCTGTTTAATTTTAATTTTATTTTAGAACACTTGTAGATTTACAGAAAAATTGCTAATATCATACAGAGTCCCCATATGCCCCACACCTAGTTTACTCTGTTATTAACATCTTACATTAATATGGTAAATTTGCTATGATTAATGAACCAATCATACATCATAGTACACTACATCATAATTAACTACAGTCCATACTCTTTTCAGATTTCCTTAATTTTTACCTAATGTCCTTTTTCTGTTCCAGGATCCATCGAAATCCTACATTACAGTTAGTTGTCATGTCTCCTTAGGCAGCTTTTGGCTGTGACACTTTTGCAGAGTTTCCTTGTTTTTGATGACCTTGACCGTTTTGACGAGTGTTGGACACATATATTGTAGGATGCCCTTTATTGAAATTATCTGTTATTCTTCTCATGATTAGACTGGCCCTATGGTTCTTAAGGAAGAAGATCACAAAAGTAAAGTGTCATTTTTATATCATATCAAAGGATACATACTATCAACATGATTTTTGACTGTTGATCTTGACCTTGATCTTGCTGAGGTAGTGTTTGTCAGGTTTCTCTACCTTAAGTTACTTTTTTTCTCTCTTTCCATATTGTACTCTTTGGAAGGAATTCAATATGTGCAGCCTACATGTAAGGAGTGGGAAGTTATGCTCCACCTCTTTTGAAGGTGGCATATCCACAAAAATTATTTGGAAATCTTCTGTGTAGGGTTTTTTCCTATTCTTTCCCATTTATTTGCTTATTAAATTATTTATATCAGTGTGGACTCATGGATATGTATTTGATACTTTGGGTTATAATTGAATGCTACTTTATTTTGTTGCTCAGGTTGTTCCAGCTTCCCCCGCTGGGAGCTCTTTCAGTTGTGTCCTGTGATTTTTTAACATATCTCCATTATTGTGTGTATATTTTTTTGATTGCTTGTTTTGTTTTTATTTGTTATTATTTTTTGCACATATTTACTTTCTGGCACTACAAGATGATCCAGGTTCGTCTTGTATATTTCCTGCCCCAGTTCTAGAAACATTCATTTCTATAAAGAGCTCTGGTTCCTTTTATTGGAGAATGGTATTAAAAACCAAGATCTAAGCACTATATGTGCTTGTTGCCACTGAGGTGTTACTTCTTTTAAGCCATCTCTACTGACAGAACACAGAAATATATATGTGTGTTCTAACCTGTGTATATTCACGTATCTATAAATATTTCTATATGTAACCATCTGTACCTATATTAAGCTGAACAAGAGTTCATACTGATGTCTCCAACTCTAATTTATTACCGTAAGGATCATTCTAGCCTCCCTCTCTACCTCACCGATCTGTAAATTTCCACACCAACAGTGAGAAACCTGACTCCCACCATCTGTCATTCTTTTACTGTTCAGTTGCGGTATAAATGTACAACAGCATCAGAATTGCTGCAAAGACCTGGAGTTAGAAAACCAAAAGGGAAGAATACACTTGGCATTTCTCAAGCTGAAAGAACCGAAGAAAAAATTCAAGCCTTGAGTTCTAATAGTGAAAAATGGGCAAAATACTTTATGACTCAGGAAGGATCAAAAGAAGATGAAAGAAATACACAGTCACTGTACCAAAACGAATTGTTCAACATTCAATCATTTCAGGAGGTAGCATATGATCAAGAACCAATGGGACTGAAGGAAGAAGTCCAAGCTGCACTGAAGACATTGGAGAAAAACAAGTCTCCAGAAATTGATGAAACACTGATTGAGATGTTTCAACAAACGGATGCAGCACTGGAATTGCTCACTCATCTATGCCAAGAAATTTGGAAGACAGCTACCTGGCCAACTGACTGGAAGAGATCCATATTTATGCCTATTCTCAAGAAAGATGATCCAACCAAATGTGGAAATTATTGAACAATATTATTAATATCATGCATAAGTAAAATTTTGCTGAAGATCATTCAAAAGCGATTGCAGCAGTACGTTGACAAGGAACTACCAGAATTTCAAGCCAGATTCAGAAAAGAATGTGGAACCAAGGATATCATTGCTGATGTCAGATGGATCCCGAATGAAAGCAGAGAATACCAGAAAGATGTTTACCTGTGTTTTATTAACAATGCAAAGGCATTTGACTGTGTGGATCATAAAAAATTACAAATAACATTGCGAAGAATGGGAATTCCAGAACACTTAATTGTACTCATGAGGAACCTGTATGTAGATCAAAAGGCCGTCATTCAAACAGAACAAGGGGATACTCCGTGGTTTAAAGTCAGGAGCGGTGTATATCAGGATTTTATCCTTTCACCATACTTATTCAATCTGTATGCTGAGCAAATAATCCGAGAAGCTGGGCTATGTGAAGAAGAACGGGGCATCAGGATTGGAGGAAGATTCATTAACAGCCTGTGATATGCAGATGACACGACCTTGCTTGCTGAAAGTGAAGAAGACTTGAAGCACTTACTGATGAAGATCAAAGACTATAGCCTTTATTATGGATTATACCTCAACATAAAGAAAACGAAAGTGCTCACAACTGGACCAGTAACCAACATCATGATAAATGGAGAAAAGATTGAACTTGTCAAGGACTTCATTTTACTTGGATCCACAATCAATGCCCATGGAAGCAGCAGTCAAGAAATCAAATGAAAATCTGCTGCAAAGGCCTTAAAGTTTTCAAAAGCAAAGATGTCACTTTGAGGACCAAGGTGCACCTGACCCAAGTCATGGTATTTTCAATCTCTTCACATGCATGTAAAAGCTGGACAATAAATAAGGAAGACAGAAAAAGAACTGACACCTTTGAATTATAGTGTTGGCGAGGAATATTTACTGTACCATGGACTGCCAGAAGAATGAACAAATCTGTCTTGAGAGAAGTACAGCCAGAATGCTCCTTGTAAGCAAGGATGGCAAGACTTCATCTCAAGTACTTTGGATATGCTATCAGGAAGGATCAATTCCTGGGACGGATATCATTCTTGATAATGTAGAGGGTCAGCCAAAAAGAGGAAGATCATCGATGAGCTGGATTGACACAGTGGCTATAACAATGGGCTCAAGCGTAATGTAACAATGTGCTCAAGCGTAATGTTTGGTAACAACCCAACAGTGTCCAGACCCAGGGTTGACCGTGTAGCCAAGAGACCAAAGAAAGTCTCCGGAACCAGCAATCGAGACGTATGGTTTACTTGGGGAACTTACCTACGGGACACTCCAGGGCGGCGGCTGGACTCAGTTCAGCACTCTGCTACTGCCTAGCAAGGGACACAAGCTTATATACTGTTCCAGCTGAGGCTAAGATTTATTGTTTTTCTCCCCAATCCTTGGGTGGCCAGCGCTTCCAGGGACTACACTTCTAGGCCCAGATGTTTTTCTTAGTTGATAAGGAGTTCCTTGGCCTTGGCCACCGACCCATTCATGCCATTCCCAGCCTGAATTCATCCCCAGCATGCTTCAGACAAGAGCAAAGCTGCTGATATTAGGAGGGGGTGCATATAGCTGAATAGCATTACCCTACACATAACAACGATTGTGAGGATGGCACAGGACTGAGCAGTGGTTTGTTCTGTTGTACATAGGGTTTCTATGAGTCTGAACAGACTCGACAGTACCTAACAACAACAACAACCATATTTATTATGGTTATGTACTTCTGGTGTATTGACCCTTTAATCATTTTATAGTGTCCTTCCTTATTTTTTATGGTGAATTTTGCTTCAAAGTCTATTTTATCAGAGAGTAACATGGCCACTCCTGGTCTTTTTTGGTTATTGTTTGCTAGACGTTTTTTTTTTTCCATCCTTTGAGTTTTAGTTAATGTCTTTGTTTCTAAGGTGTTTCTTTTGTAGATCACATATAGATAGATTGTGTTTTTTTAATCCATTCTTCCACTTTCTCTTTACTGGTGCATTTAGGCCATTTACATTCAATGTAACTATTAATAGGTATGAGTTGACTGCTGTCATTTTGTTGTATTTGTGTGCACACGTGTGTGTGCATGTGTGTGTGGTGTTGATGGTTTCTTTGTTCCACTTAATTTTCTGTGCTGAGTTTTTTTAATTTGTTTATGAAGTTTCTTTTCATTTCTTTCATTATTGTTTATTTTGTGATTGCTGAGTCTATGTTTTTCTTTTTTTCTTTTTTTTGATAGTTAGATTTGTTAGCTTCCTTTGTGGTTACCTTGAAATTTACCTTTATTTTTCTATGTTTAAACCAGTCTTTTATTTCTTGATATCTCCTTGACCTCATCGCCATATGATGTTCTTTGACTACACTGTTTATTCCCTCTTTTAACTATTTGCTGTTGTCGTCATTTACATATTAACATCTCTGGTTCCCTAATTTCAGTCTGTTGGCTTTGTTTTATTTTTGAGAATTCTCTGTCTTTGTTGATATCTGGTTGATCTGTCCTACATCCTAGTCTCGGATTGTTGTTTGGTATTGTTGGTTCTCTAACTGGAGGACTCCCTTTAATATTTCTTATAATTTTTGTCTGGTTTTTACATATTCCTTAATTTCTGTTTATCTAGAAATGACCTAATTTTGTCATATTTAGAGACAATTTTTCAGGATATATATTTCTTGGTTGGCAATTTTTTTTTTTCTTTCAAGGCTTTGTATATGTCATTGCATTGCCTCCTTACTTTCATGATTTCTGCTGAGTAATCAGCATTTAGTCTTATTCGTTCTCCTTTGTAGGTGACTTTTTATTTATCCCTTGATACTCTCAGGATTTTTTCTTTGTCTTCGGTTTTGACAAGTTTATGATGTGTCTTGGTGACTTTCTTTTGGGTTCTGTCCTGTATGGGGTTCTTTGAGCTTCTTGGGTAGATATCTTCTCATCTTTCATGATACTTGGGAAGTTTTCTGCCAGCAAATTTTCAACAATTCTCCCTATGTTTCCCATTATTCCCCTCTGGTCTGGAACTATGATCACTTGAAGTATCCTACATAATTCTTAGGTTTCCTTCATTTTTTTTCATTCTTTTTTTTCTGATTTTTCTTCAGACACATCAGTATCAAGGAATTTATCTTCAGTCTCACTAATTCTGACGTCCGTTGCCTCAATTTTGCTCCTATGACCTTCTATTGAGTTATCTAATTCTGAAACTTTATTGTTAATCATTTAGATTTCTGGTTACTGCTTTTGTATGGTTTCTAGTAACCTATTTATTCTGTCTTTTTGTTCTTGTATTGTTTTCCTGACTTCTTCTATTGCTTTTTCTCTGTTTCCCTTGGTTTTGTCTGTGTTTTCCCTGATATCCTTCTTGATCTCTTGGAAAGCTCTATATATTAGTCTTTTGAAAATTCTTTATCAGGTAGTTCCATTGTCCTATCTTTCTCCAGAAGATTTTCTGGTTGTTCATGTTGATTGCTTACTGGAGCCATCTTGTCCTGCTTCTTTATGTGATTTGATGTTGCCTGTTGTCTCCAAGGTATCAATAAGTTAATATTTATTTATTTATTGTATGTATGTTTACTGAGTCCTGTTTTTTTTTTTTTTTTTTTTTTTTTTTTTTTTTTTTTTGTCTTGTTTTGTTTAAGGCTGGGTGTGTATGCTACTCTGGCTGCTAACCCAACCATGTTGAAACTCTTACCTCCTGTCCCCAGGTGGGCAGAGCAGCTGTACTATGTGTGTGAGCCCAGGACTCTGTTCACTGTTCTTGTGGGGCTGCTGATGATGTAGGTGGTGTTTTTGTTGAGGTGATTTATCTGTCCTGTAGGTCACCTGGCCATGGGTGCAGGGGGTGTTATCCCTGGTCATTGGATTGGATGTTATATGGGTGCTTTACCACTTGCCAGATAGTCAGGGTGAAGGTGCCTGGGTCATCAGTCACTGAGTGTATGGTACAGAGTCTCTCACTTACAGTGCTGGGTGGGCAGGGCTGCATGGTGGTGTTCAGAGCAGGCACAGGTCTCTGGCTACAGGGGGTAAGTCAGGGGGCTGTCTGCTGCCTCCAGGTTCTCGGATGGAGGGTGTAACCTTTACTATTAGAACTCACAGTGGCAGAGGGGTAGTGCAGCTGGGCCCTTGGCACCCACTGCCATTGGTTGGAGGGATTGGAGGGTACCACTGGTTCTCAGGCCCCTGTCATGAGCAACTAGATGGAGTGGGTGGTACCACCAGCCCTCAGGCCCCGTATGTTTGTGGGTGAGGCCCCTTCTTAGGTGGTGGGGCTATGTCAAATGCCACAGATCTGCAGCTACCACTTGGCTGCTGTAGGTGAAAATGGGCTTCCTTTGGAATCCTGCCTGCTTTGTCCTAATGGGAGCATGCTGTGTTGGGTCAGCCAACGAGGCACTGGTGTGGTTGATTGGTGGGAGTGAAGGGTGCTGCAAATTAGTGGACTCTTGTGCCAGTGGCTGGACTAAGGGGCAGATGCTTCTGATTGGGCCAAGAGCTGCAGGCTTAGAGGGTGAGTCAGTGTCGAATGTCACAGAGCTACAGCTCCCACTTGGCTGCTTCCAGTGAAAATGGGCTTCAGCTGGAAACTCTGCCTGCCTTATGCCAATATGTATATGATCTACTGACTCAGCTAGCAAGCTTTGGTGCTGGTGAATGGAGGGGGTAGAAGTCATTGCAAGCCCATGGACCCCCTATGCCAGTGGCTGGGTGAAGGGGCGGGGGCCTCCAGACCAGGGCCATGAATTCCCGGCTTAGAGGGGTTCTGGTTATTGAATACTGTGAACAGATGTTGGACTAGCAGGGGGATGAGTGAGGGGGAGGGAGTGCTCCTTGGCCTGTGGAGCTCTGATGAGGAGAGGGACTGTGTTACCCATGGTGAGTTGGGAGAATGCACTTAACTTTTTCAGGTCTGGTGTCACGCCTATGTGATTCTGGAGGTTCATGCAGAGTTGCTCCTGCTTAGCTGCACAAGATGGGGTGGGTTTTGGCTTAGGATGCTGCTCTTTGCCTAAATGTCTGTGCTGTGCAGTTTTGGCCAGCAGGACGCAGGTGACGCAGTGATACATAATACCCATAATTGTCTCTCCTTCCACTTGTTGCTCAGTCTGATTCATCAGCTTAGTCTTTGATGCTTAGAGTTCCTATATTGTCATATATATCCAATTCACTTGTTTCTTCAGGTCTTTGTTGTAAAAGGAATAACATGAAACATCTGACTATTAAGCCATCTTGACCCCACCTCTCAGAGTGCATCCTCTTAACTTTCACAGAACAGGAAGCACTCCTGCCTGGCACTGTCCATGAATGCATAGTTACTCCTCTTTGGCTGCTTCAGGGATGGGGGTCTGGCTGGGAATGCTGTTTACTTTATCACAATATGACCACACTTTGTAAGTTTGGCTAGCAGGGCACTGACTGGGGTGACTGCGGGGAGTAGGAGGTGCTGTAGGTCCATAGACCCCTTTCATGAATGGCCGAGTGAAGGGTCAGGTGCATCCAGACCATGGGCTTCCAGCTTAGGGGTCGGGTGGTGGTGAGTGCTGCTGGACTACAATTGCATGCAGGGGGGGATGGGTGAGGAAGATGGTAGGGTGCCCCATAGGCCCACATGTCTTTGGCATAGTGGGTTGGGTTAAGCACGGTGAGTAGGGTGCATGCACTTGAACTTTGCCAGGTGGGAAGCACTCATGCCTGGCTCTGGTGTGAGTGCAGGTCACTCCTGCTTAACTGCACCAGATGATGGGTGTTTTGGTTGGGAATGCTGCTTGCTTTGTCTCAATATGGCCATGCTTCACAGGCTTGGCTAGCAGGGCACCAGTATGGGTAACTGGAGGGAGCAGAAAGTGCTAAAGGACTGCGAGCTCCCAGCACGAGTTGCTGAGCAAAGGGGTGGGTGCCTCCAGATCGTGGGCTCCCAGCTTAGGGGCTGGGGCAGTGGTGAAGGCTGCTGGATTGTGATCATGGGTGAGGAGGGGGAATGAGCAAGAAGGGTATGAGTGCCCCAGAGGCCCTCTGACCTCTATCACATAGGGTTGGAATGGGCATGGTGAGTGGAGTGTGTGTACTTAATTTTTGCAGGGGTGTAAGCATGCCTGTCTGGCTCTGAACATGGATTCAGAGTCACTCCTGCTTGGCTTCACCAGGTGATGGGGGTTTTGGCTGGGAATGTTGTTTGCTTTGTTTCAATATAGCTGTGTGGTGCAGATTCGGCTAGCAAGTTGCCAGTGATCTGTGATTCTCTGTGTCCGTTGTTTTTGTACTGTTTCTCCTTTCACTTGGTGCTCAGTCTGATTTTTATCCTTGTCTTTGATGCTTAAGGTTCTTAGGTTGTCATCTATATTTGAATTCACTTGTTTTTTCAGGTCTTTGGTATAAAAGGGATGATATGAAATGTCTGACTACTCTGCCATCTTCACCACCCTCTAGAGTTCCATTTTTAATAGTGGTCCCAGAGAAGGTTGAAAGTCTCTGTTTCCAGAGCATGTCAAAATCATGGACAATTCCAAATATATATCTCAAGTCCGTGTAAATACCCACAGATTTTCCTGGAGCAACCTTGCAGGCTCTAATTAAGGCTATTAATTCAGCTTGTTGAGCTGAGGTGGCTGTGGTACACTTTCTAATACTTTAGTGGAAGTGATAATTGCATACCATTCTTGGTAGTGGCCATTAGGATGAGATCTCAAATAAGATCCATCTACAAATAGGACTAAATCAGAATTGTTGAGGGAAATTTCTTTTAAGTTCTTCCTGAGTACCATTAACTGTTCCGTCAGGCTCAAACAATAGTGAGCAGGATATTCATCATCTTTTTTAAAAATATTATTATTATTTTTAGTGGGGGTAGTTACTATTTTTATTTTATTTATTTGGTTTTTTAATTTTTTTATTGTACTTTAGATGAAGGTTTACAGAACAAATAGTTTTTCATTAAACAGTTAGTACACATATTGTTTTATGACAATGGTTAACAACTCCATGACATATCAACACTGTCCCTTCTCGACCATGGGTTCCCCACCACCAGCTTTCCTGTTCCCTCCTGCCTTCTAGTCCTTGTCCCTGGAGTGTTGTGCCCAATTAGTCTTGTTTTGTTTTATGAGGCTGTCTTATCTTTGGCTGAAGGTTGAACCTCAGGAGTGACTTCATTACTGAGCTAAAAGGGTTTCAGGGGGACATACTCTCGGTGTTTCTCCAGTCTCTGTCAGGCCAGTAAGTCTGGTCTTTTTTTGTGAGTTAGATATTCATCATCTTTAATAATAGGAAGGAGTGTGGTTGGATTTAAATGGGTTACAGTATGAAGTCTTACTCTGGCTGCTGCCAATAGAACAGTCTCATAAGAAGTAAGTCTGCCTGTATGCAAGTGTTGGGTAAAGGTAGTATCATATAAAGCTGACACAGCATGTGGTACATAAATATCTAAAAAATTTCCAAGTACTATATCATCAGTGGAGGCCTGTGGCACAGTGGTTAAGAGCTCAGCTGCTAACTAAAATGTAGACAGTTCAAATCCATTAGCTGCTCCTTGGAAACCCATTGGGGCAGTTTTACTCTGTCCTATAGGGTCGCTATGAATTGGAATAGACTAGACAACAACGGGTTTGATTTTTTGTTTTCTCATACCAACAGTTAATTTTACAAGTTTTGCAGTCGTAGCTACAGCTTGAAGACACTGGGTCAAGCTGTAGGCTGTAATTTCCCACAGGTTGATATTGTCCACAGTGTTTTTGAGCAAGTAACCCTAATGCATTTCCATTTAGTTCATGGACAAATGAAGAAAAATGTAATTGGTAATTAAGAAACCCTAAAGCTGAAGCTGATGTTAAAGTTTCCTTTAAATTTTCTACAGCTTGGCAGTCTTCAGAAGTAAGTTGGAAAGGCTCTGATTCTGAGGACTTACATATTCATGTAATGGTTGGGATAACAAAGAGAAATTTAGGACCCAAGTACAGCAGTAGCCATATAACCCCAAGAATCCTTGGAGTTGTTTCTTTGTTTTTGGAATTAGATAAGCTAGACTAGCATCCATTCTCTTAAGATCAATTGAAATTCCCTGGGCTGATATTAAATGACTTAAATATTTAACCATAGCCCGGGCTAGTGGTAATTTATCTTTGGATGCTTTATGACCTCCATAGGTTAAATATTTAAGTAAAAGGAGGCTATCTTTTAAGCAAGCCTCCTGGGTACAGGAACACACTAACAAGTCATCTACGTATTGTAATAATGTCGACTTATTTTTAAATTATAAAGATTGCAAATCAGCAAGCAAAAAACTCAGAAAAATAAGTGGGAGACTCAGTAAATTCCTGAGTCATCACAGTTCAAGTAACTATTGATTTCTCCATGTGAAAGCAAACAAATATTGACTGTCAGAGCACACAGGGATGCTAAAAAATGTACTGCAAAGATCTATAACTGTAAAGTAAGTGGCTTCTGGTGGGACATGAGAAAGCAAGAATTTAGGAATACCTATTTGATTAATTGCCCATAAATCTTAGACAAATCTACAGCCTCTATTTTAGCTTCCTAACTGGGAGGACAGGTGTGTTGCAAGGGTTAGTGCAAGGGATAATAAGTTCCTTGGGAAAAAAAGTCTTGAATTATTGGTGCTAATCCTTCCTTAGATTCTCATTTAAAAAGGTATTAGGGATCTTTGGCATTTGTTTAGAAAAATCAATTTGAATTTTATTAGGCTCACCAGACAAAACTCATCCAACATCAGTAGATGTGGTGGCTCTGAAGTTTTGGGGACTGAGGAGAGGAATTTCCACAGAAGGTGGAACAGCTTCAGTCTGAGTTTGAAGTGGCAGAGTGAGAGCAGCCTGCATGTAACAAACAGCATCCTATCTTTATATTTCTGTTCCTAACTGCATAGGGGATTCAAGTAAATCTGACTTAATTTCTCCCCTTTCATTAAACCTAATCTAACATTTCCATTTAGATGAAAAATTTCTTCCCAATCTTGAGGGTATTATGATGAGTATAATAAGTCAATCACAAAAGTACAAGTATTGTATGAGAACACTATTATAAAAACACAAGATAAGGTTTACATACAGAAAAAAAAACTTTGATGGTGACAAGGCAAGGGAGGATAGAGAGGGAAAATCACTAACTAGATAGTAGACAAGTATTAACTTTGGTGAAGGGAAAGGCAGCACACAATATAGGGGAAGTTGGCACAACGTGACCAAGGCAGTCATAGAAGTTTTCTAGACACATCCAAACACCTTGAGGGACCAAGATACTGGGGCTGAGGGCTAGGGCCCGTCGTCTCAGGGGACATCTATGTCAATTGACATAACATAGTTCATAAAGGAAATATTCTACATCTTACTTTGGTGAGTAGCATCTGGGATCTTAAAAGCTTGTGAGTGGCTGTCTAAGATACATCTATTAGTCCCATCCCATTTGGAGCAAAGGAGAATGAAGAAAACCAAAGATATGAGGAAAGTATTAGTCCAGAAGATTAATGAACCACATGAACCACAGCCTCCAACAGCCTGAGCCCAGAAGACCTAGGTGGTGCCCCGCTACCACCACCTACCCCTCTGACAGGGATCACAGTAGAGGGTCCTAGACAGAGTGGGAGAAAAATCTTGAACAAAATTCAAATTCGAAAAAAAAAGACCAGACTTACTGGTCTGACAAGACTCGAGGAACCCCCAATATTGTGGCCCTCAAACACTCTGCTAACTCAAAACTGAAGCCACTCCTTAAGTCTACCTTTCAGCCAAAGATTAGACAGGCCTATAAAACAAACAACACCACATGTCAGGAACATGCTTCTTAGTTCAATCATGTATGCAAGACCAAATGGGCAACACTTGCCCAAAAGCAAAGACAAGAAAGCAGTAAGGGACAGGAAAACTGGATGAATGAACAGAAAGAACCCAGGGTGGAAAGGGAAAGGGGGAGAGTGCTGACGCATTGTAGGGATTGCAACCAATGTCACAAAACAATTTGTGTATACATTTTTGAATGAAAAAACTAATTTGTGCTGTAAACTTTCACCTAAAACAAAATACAATTTAAAAAAATCTCTTCCCAACATATTTATAGGGGTCACTGGGCTAATGAGAAAAGAGTGCAGATCCTCAATAAATCTTAGACAAATATGTACTGGCTGAGAGTAATACAAGGTCTGTATTTGGTTAGTAACCCCCATACTTTAGAGATTTCTATACTCCGGGCAGAAGGGTTTGTAAACAAGTAGGGTTAATAGCAGAAAAAGTGACTTCTGTGTCAATTAGAAATTCACAAGGTTCTCTATTAACAATTATGGTAGTTTCTTCATGAGGATATAAAGCCACCATGGGAAAAGCCTCTGCGTGTTCCCCAGAGCCCCTTCATTAAGTTTTAGATGGAGATGTGCCATATGGGAAGTCCCCTGTTTTTTAGTTTGAAACAATCTTTTTTTCTAGTGACCAGACTTTTTGCAATGCTTGCAAATGTTTTGGGTGTTAGTTGTGACCCTAGACTACACTACACTACTGGCTTAAAAGCCTTTCTCTGATCTGTGTGTTGTGCCTGTTGTAGTTGCACTGTCATTAATTTGTTTTGTTTGGTCTTTTGATCCTGAATTTGGGCTAGTTTATGGGCTATGTCCATTAATTTGGGAGTAGTGCAGTTTCCTAATCCAATCACTGGCACTTAACTTGTTCAGATAATCCTGAGTGTAAATCATTTTAAAATATGGAATTGAAAGCTATTACAACGCCTTCTGCCATGGGGTTTAATCCTGAATATTTAGCAAAAATGCTAGACAAATGGTCTCTAATTATATACAGATTCATCTTTTTCTTTTTTGCAACATTGTGCTTTTATCCAATCAATTTTTCAAGTGAAACCTTTTGGTATAGCAACTAAAATTAATCTAGAAACTGCTCTAGTTGTTGTAGCAGTGTTGCTCCAGTTACTGTAACATCAACTGTTAGAGATTGTTCAGGGTTTTATCAATTTGCCTTTTCCATTAATAATTGGGCTTCTCCTGGCATGACTAGTGTATTTATCAATTGATATAAATCTGGCATCCAGGATCGTAAGTCTCAGTAATCTAAATTTCCTAATGAATTTTTGTGAATCTTCATGAAGATTAGGAAATTCTTTTACAGTTGTGTGAAGCTCTGCTTTAGACCAAGGAGAAAATGCCAGTAATGTGGTGCGATGGTTAAGATTGTGTATCAGCTTGACTGGGCCATGATTCTCAGTGTTTGTATGTGATCACTCCCATGATGGAATTTGCTGTGAGTAGCTAATCAGTTGAAAGGGAGTTTCCTTGGGGGTGTGGCCTGCATCCGAATGTAAGTGGACATTCTGCCTTTTTGCTCACTCTGGATCCTGTGGCTGCCTCCTGTTCGTCTGATCTCCGGTTCTTGGGACTTGAGTTATAGCTTATCTGCTGATCAAGGGATTTGTTGACCTTCACAGCCTGTGAGTGAGAGCCCTGCTCACTGACCTGCTGATCTTGGATTCACCAGCCCCTGCAGCTACATGAATCAGGAGAAGACTTCTGGTCTTGTCTGCCACTCTTTGGATTTGTTGATCTTCACAGCCTGTGAGCAAGAGCCCTGGTCTCTGACCTGCAAATCTACTTTACTGGTTTTTCTTCTCTAGAGAACCCAGCCTAAGACATTTTGTACTGAGAGTGGGGTCTAGAGAAACAAAATTCTAAGGATGAGTTTTCTAAATTGGTTCTCAAGTCTGGTTGATCTTAAATATGTTGATGACTCTGCTTCCAGCAGTAAAGAGGGCACCACTAATCCATGGCATGAGGTGGCAATACAAATACACAAAATATCACCACCAGTAGATCAGGTATTGGTGAAAGGTGAAGCTATGGGTGAACACACGTGTGATATCTTTCTACAGTTTTGTCAGAATGCGAAGTATAAGGAAGCTGTTTGGTTGGTCCTACTTTTGCTAGACGAACTGGTGAAAGAAAGAGATGCACTCAGGACTTCAGAGTCAAAGCTCAAGTGCCACACAAATGACCTCAAGGCTTTCACTTGTGCTTTGAAAAAAACTATATTTCTTGTAATAACGAGCTGAAATTGTCAAAAACCAAACCCAGAGTCTTATTGTAAGAGTAGCTGAATTACAATGCCAGCTCAATTGCCAACCTCAAGAGGTGTCTGAAGTTAAAGTAAAGGCATTGATTGGGAAGAAATGGGATCCTGAAACTTGGGATGGGGACATATGGGCACACAATCAGGAAGCTGGAACACTGAGCCCCTAAATTCCATTGAGTCACTCCTGCCAGCAGAACCACTCCCATCTGAAGATATTACTTCACGTTTGTCTGCTAAACAACCCTGCCCAGAAAAACCATTAGCCCTTCCATTCCCATCTAATGAGATTAGCCCTAGCCCAGCTGCCACTAGAGACACTAAAGAGCCCTTGCCTGAGTCATTGCCTGGGGCATGGCCTGAGGAAGATACTTTATAAGACAATACTGAATGTTCTCAAAACAATTCTACACTACCAAGTCTGGCTTCTAGACCTATAGCTAGACTTATGTCTCAGCGAGCCCGAAAAGGTGAAGTACAAAGTTTGACCCAGAAGGACGTAAGCTACACTCCAAAAGAACTACTTGAGTTTTCTAATATTTAGAAACAGAAACCTGGGGAATATATGTAGGAATGGCTATTAAAGGTGTGGGATAATGGTGCAAGCAACATAAAGATGGATCAGTCTGAGTTTATTGATATGAGTCCATTAAGCACAGATTCTTCATTCAGTGTTTCAGCTCGAAAAGTTAGGAAAGGATCTAATAGTTTATTTGATTGGGTTGCTGAAGCCTGGATTACGAGGTGGTCTACACTAAATCAAGTTGAAATACCAGACCTGCCTTGGTGTACTGTAAAAGAAGGTATCCAAACGCTTAGGGAAATTGGCATGCTGGAGTGGATTTATCAGGTTAGACCCACAGATCCACACATGGAGTGTCCCGAGGACACACTTTTTACCACAACTGTGAGGAACAAATTTGTAAAGAGAGCTCCAGCATCCTCAAAGACTGTCGTGATTGCTATTTTTACGTAAATCATATTTGACAGTGGGAACTGCACTAACTGAATTAAGACATCTAACTACAATGAGGCTGATTGGACCCCGTGGTAGTAGGGGCCAAGTGGCTGCACTCAGTCAACAAAGCGGGCATGGTTACAGTAATGGACAGCGGAGTCAAAGCAGTAATCAGAATAGCCCAATTTGTATGGACTTATGGCATTGGCTACTTAGTCATGGTGTCCCTAGGAGTGAAATAGATAGGAAATCTGCTAAATGTTTACTTGATCTGTACCAACGAATGAATTCTAGGTCAGATGAACAGCAGTCTAACTCAAATCGCCAAAATAAAGAGTCACAGTACCTCAAAAAATTCCCAGATTTGAGCGAGTTTAAAGACCCGCAACCCCTTCAATGAAGGGGAGGCTGGGTCCCCTTGAGGAAGGACTCCAACACGCTGCCAAAAATTTTTTTACCGTTAATTTTTCTCCCAGCCTTCCTAAAGGAATCCATGGTCTTTTACAAGAGTGAAAATAATCAGACTCTTCAGAGATTACTGGATACTTGCTCTGAACTGACACTAATTCCAGGAGACCCAAAACATCACTGTGGCCCACCACTTAGAGTGGGGGACATATGGAGGTCAGATTATTAATGAAGTCTTGGCTCATGTCTGTCTCACGATAGGTCCAATGTGTCCCTGAACCCATCCTGTAGTGATTTCCCCAGTTCCAGAATGTATAATTGGAATAGATACACTCAGCAATTGGCAGAACCCCCGCATTGTATCCCTGACAAATAGAGTAGGGGGCTCTTATGGTAAGAAAAGCCAAGTGGAAGCCATTAGAACTGCTCCTACCTAGGAAAATAGTAAACCAAAACCAATACTGCATTCCTGGAGGGATTGCAGAGATTACTGCCACGGTCAAGGACTTGAAGGATGGTGATTCTCACCACATTTCCATTCAACTCGCCTATTTGACCTGCGCAAAAAACAGATGGATCTTGGAGAATGAGAGTAGAATTATCGAAAATGCAACCAGGTGGTGACTCCAATTGCAGCTGCGGTTCCTGATGTAGTTTCTTTGCTTGAGCAAATTAATACATCTCCTGGAACCTGGTGTGCAGCTATTGATCTGGCTAATGCCTTTTTCTCCATACTTGTTTCAAAGGACCATCATAAGCAGTTTGCCTTCAGCTGGCAAGGCGAAGAATACACTTTCATTTGTCTATCTCAGGGCTATATCAACTCTCAAGCCCTTTGTCATAATTTAGTCCGCGGGGAACTTGATTGCCTTTCCTTTCCACAAGACGTCACACTGGTCTATGACATTGATGACATTATGCTGATTGGACCTAGTAAGGAAGAAGTGTCAATGACTCAGGACTTATTGATAAAACATTTGTGTGCTAGAGGGTGGGAAATTAATCCCACAAAAATTCAGGCACCTTCCACCTCAGTGAAATTCCTAAGGGTCCAGTGGTGTGGGGCATGTCAAGATATTCCTTCTAAAGTGAAGGGTAAGTTATTGCATCTGCTTGCTCCCACAACTAAAAAG
>NW_004444013.1:3910235-3911329 GCF_000243295.1 Trichechus manatus latirostris
GTACAATAAAATATTAAAAAAAAAATAATAATAAAAAAAAAAATAATAAAAAGAACACACAGTGCCTAGTGGGCCCCTTTGGATTTTGGAGGCAACATATTCCTCATTTGGGTGTGCTATTCTGGCCTATTAATCAAGTTGCTTAAAAAGCTACTAGTTCCGGGTGTGGCCCAGAACAAACGGAGGCTCAGCAACAGGTTCAGGCTACTGTACAAGCTGCTCTGCCACTTGGGCCATATGATCCAGCTGATCCAATGGTGCTTGAAGTGTCAGTCGCAGATAGAGATGATATTTGGGGTCTTTGGCAGGCCCCTATTGGTGAATCACAGCACAGACCCTTAGGATTTTGGTGCAAAGCCCTGCTACCCTGTGCAGATAACTACTCTCCTTTTGAGAAACAGCTTTTGGCTTGTTACTGGGCCTTAGTAGAGACTGAATGTTTAACCTTGGGACACCACGTCACCACGTGGACTGAACTGCCCATCATGAACTAGGTGTTGTCTGACCTGCAGAGTCATAAAGTTAGATGTGCACAGCAGCACTCCATCATTAAACAGAAGTGGTATATATGAGATTGGGCCTCAGCAGGACCTGAAGGCAAAAATAAGTTGCATGAGGGAGTGGCCCAAATGCCCACGGTCTCCACTCCTGTCACATTACCTTCCATCTCCCAGTCTGCACCTATGGCCTCATAGGGCGTTCCTTATGATCTGAAGAAAACTCGTGCCTGGTTTAAAGATGATTCTGTGAAATATGCAGACATCACTTGAAAGTGGACAGCAGTAGCACTACAGTTCATTTCTGGGACCTCCCTGAAGGACAGTGGTGAAGGGAAATCCTCTCAATGGGCAGAACTTCGAGCAGTGCACCTGGTTGTTCACTTTTCTTGGGAGGATAAATGGCCAGATGTGCGATTGTATACTGATTCATGGGCTGTGGCCAATGGTTTGGCTGGATAGTCAGGGACATGGCAGGAACATGATTGGAAAATTGAAGACAAGGATTTATGGGGAAGAGGTATGTGGATAGACCTCTCTGAATTGGCCAAAGAAGTGAAGATATTCATGTCTTATGTGAAATGCTCACCAAAAGGT
>NW_004444013.1:3911937-3913706 GCF_000243295.1 Trichechus manatus latirostris
TCACTGGTCTTACCATGTTCCCCATCATCCTGAAGCAGCTGGATTGATAGAATGATGGAATGGCCTTCTAAAGACACAATTACAGTGCCAGCTAGGTGGCAATACCTTGCAGGGATGGGGCAATGTTCTCCAGGAGGCTGTATATGCTGTAAACAAGCATCCAATGTGTGGTGCTGTTTCCCCCATAGCCAGGATTCATGGGTCCAGGAATCAAGGGGTGGAAATGGGAATGTCACCACTCACTATTACCCGTGGTGACCCACCTGCAAGATTTGTGCTTCCTGTCCCTGCAACATTATGTTCTGCAGGTCTAGAAGTCTTAGTTCCAAAGGGAGGAATGCTTCCATCTGGAGGCACATCACTGATTCCATTGAACTGGAAGCTAACAATGCCACCTGGCCACTTTGGACTCCTTATGCCTCTGAATGAACAGGTAAAGAAGCAAGTTACCATACTGGCTGGTGTGATTGATCCTGATTACCAAGGGGAAGTTGGATTGATATTACACAATGGAAGTAAAGAAGAGTATGTCTGGAATGCAGGAGATCCCTTAGGGTGTCTCTTAGTGCTACCATGCCCTGTGATTAAAGTCAATGGAAAACTACAGCAACCCAATTCCACCATGACTACCAATGACCCAGACCCTTCAGGAATAAAGGTTTGGGTCACCCCACCAGACAAAGAACCATGACCAGCTGAGGTGCTGGCTGAGGGTAAAGGGAATACGGAATGGGTGGTGGAAGAAGGTAGTTCTAAATACCAGTTACGACCATGTGATAAGTTGCAGAAACAAGGATTGTAATTGTTATGAGTATTTCTGCTTTGTATGTGTGCATCAAATATTTTTGTTGTCTTCAGTTATAAAATATAAGATGTAAATGGGGCTAGTACATTTTCGGTTATACTCGTGTTAGTTATATCATGTTAGGTGCAAGAATGACTTTATAATTGTCTTTATTCAGAGATTATGTATAGTTTAAGGAGCTGTGTACATGTGCCAAGTTGACAAAGGGTGAACTGTGATGGTTAAGATTGTGTGTCAACTTGGCTGGGCCATGATTCTCAGTGTTTATATGTGTTCATTCCCATGATGGAATTTGCTGTGAGTAGCCAATCAGTTGAAAGGTAGTTTCCTTGGGGGTGTAGCCTGCATCCAAATATAAGCAGATGTTCTGGCTTTTTGCTCACTCTGGATCCTACGGCTGCCTCCCATTTCGTCTGACCTCCAGTTCTTTGAACTTGAGGTATCTGCTTATCTGCCAGTCTTGGGATTCATCAACCTTCACAGCCTGTGAGCAAGAGCCCGGCTCTCTGACTTACTGATCTTGGGTTCGCTATCCCCTGCGGCTATGTGTATTGACAGAAGCCCCTATCCTGATCCACGGACTTGGGTTATTACAGGCTCTACAATCAAGTGAGCCATTTCCTTGATATAAATCTGTTTATATATATAAATATATCTATCTATTTCACTGGTTTTGCTTCTCTAGAGAACCCAGGCTAAGACATGGGGGTTCATTGGGTTCTTCTGGATTTCTTGCTTTAAGAGACAACTTGTGTGAAGGTTTTTATTTATTTTTTTATTTTATTTATTTTTTTATTTTATTGTACTTCAGGTGAAGGCTTTCAGAACAAAATAGTTCCTCATTTAACAGTTACTACAAATGTTGCCCTATGACAATGATTAACAATCTCACAACACATCAACAATATCTTTACTCAATCTTGTGTTCCCTATCACCAGCTTCCTTGTCCCCTTCTGCCTTCTG
>NW_004444013.1:3919554-3948455 GCF_000243295.1 Trichechus manatus latirostris
CTATGACATCATCCATTTCTGAAATCTCGTTTTTATCTTTGGATTTCTGATTGTTGTTTTTGTATAATCTTTAGTTGTGAATTTATTTTGGCATTTTGTTCCTGCATCATCTTCCTGAATTCTTCCAATTTTTTGTCTGTATTTTCCATGAATTTGTATTTTTTTCTCATGTTTGTCAGCTTTTTGCCTCAGTTCTCGGAAAATTCTGAGTATTAGAGATTTGAATTCCCTATCAGGTACTTCTAGTGCATTTTCTTCCACAGGAGAGTCATCTGGTGTTTTAATTTGGATGTCTACTGGAACCATCCTGTCCTGTTTTTGTAAATGTTTTGATATTGTTTGCTGTTTTCAGGGCATTCAGTAGATATTTCTCTCGTTTATTGATGGTAGATTTTTTTATTTTGTCCCTTTTTAAAGAAAAAATTTGAGTATGTCTGAGCAGGCGAACTGCGTGCTCTGTTGTTTGCTCATCTGTGCGCTCAATACTTTTTGCCTCCTTCTCCAACTGGCAGGTTCAGTCACTCAGATATGGTACAGCAGGGCAGGTCTAGTTGAAGAGGAGCCACTAGGACGGGTTGTTTGTGGCACTCACTACAGCCACCAGGGTGGGTCGGTAATCAGTGCTGGGCAGGTTCCAGTCATTCGTGCCTGCACTGCTTGGTGGTGTGATGTCAAGCGCACGGCACAGGTAGGCAGGATGCAGCGGTGAGATGCTTATGTGTGGAGCTAAGCTGGATATGGGAGAGAGGAGAGAGGAACAGGAGCCAAAAAACATACAAACAAACAAAAAAGAATGCTAGGGGAGCTTGTCGTTGGAATGGAGAGATGAGAGACTGTGAAATGGAGAAAAAAAGAAGGGGAAAGAGGAAGAAAAGAAAAGAATGAACAAATAAAAATCAGAAAGGTTAAAGAACTGCAAAGTTCCCAGGGATCCCACCATTGCAGCTATGAGGTCTGGGGAAGTTGCTCTCAGGTGTCACAGCACACCCTGGCCAGAAGGCGCAGAGGCATACAACGCCTGGTATTCAGGGATCAGAAAGAGAAGGAAGATATAGAGAGACGAGAAACTGAACAATGAAGAAAAACAAAAGGGAAAAAGAGGGAAAAGAAAACAAAACAAATCAAGAAAAAAAAAAGAACAAGAAAGGCCCCCCCCAAAAAAAACAGGAAAAAAAAAACCAACAAAAAAAAGAAATGTCATCAGCGATCCTTCTGCACGTCTGTGGAAGCTGAAGGGGAGTCCCCCTGGCACGCAGCTCTGCCTGGCCAGAAAGAGCTCCCAACTCAAGAAAAGAAAAAGATAACAGACAATTCAAAATGAAGAAAATCCCCAGGATCCCACCAGTGCGGTATCCCAGACTGGGAAGCAGCTCCACACTCGACTGGAGCTCCGCAGCCCCTCAGGAAAAACCAAAGATGGTGCACGGAACCAGGCAGTCGAGCGAAAGGAGGGGGAGGCTGCAAGAGGCAAGCAAGAAATCCAAAGAAGCAGAAAAAAAAAAGCAACACCAGCAGCCAAGAAATGGCACTCAGAGAGCAAGCCAGTGCGGAGAGGTGTTTCTGGACAAGAGACTGTGTCCATGAGAAGCAGAAGAGGCCGAGTGTGGGTGAAGAAGGGTGGAGAGTGGGAAAGCATTATATCACAAGTTGCCAGTGCTCTGGAGCCCCTCAGGAGGAAGCAAAGATGGCACACGGAGCCAGGCACTTGAGTGAAAGGAGGCGGAGGTGGCGAGAGGCAAGTGAGAAATTAAAGGAAGCAGAAGAAAAAAGCAACACTAGCAGCCAACAAATGGCACCCAGAGAGCCACCCGCTTGGGTGTGTGGAATCCAAGCAGCTGGCGCTTCCCAGTCAATAGACTGTGGCCGCGGGAAGCAGAGGAGCCCGAGCCGGGGCGAAGAGGGGTGGGGGGTGGGAAAGCGCACACCGCAAATTACCGGCTGTTTTGTCTCCCACTGGATGCTCCATGAGGCTGCTTTCTCGTACCCCCGTTTGCTGGTCTCCGATAGGAGTCCAAGATGGTGGATCCGTGCTGTGTTAGCTGGTAGGGGACCTCTGCATGAATCTCTCCTCGCTCTCTGTTCTCTTTCAGTATTCTCACTCCATTTGGTTCTTGGCTGAGTTCTTTATCTCTTCACTTGATGTTCTAGGGTTTCAGGGTTGTTGCATTCTCTGTTTGGCTTAGTTTTTCGGATCTTTGCTGTGGAGGGAAGGCGTGGTGCTTCTGCCTAGAGCGCCATCTTGCCGGAACTCCCTGTGTGAAGGTTTTTCTGTTTCCTTTTTGTTATCAGGATAGAAGCAGAATTCAGATAACTTGTTAGTAAAGTAGTAAGAAAGGAGTGAATGATAGAGAGAAATTGGAGTCTTTGGTGGAACAAATGGAACAGTAGATGGTGCCAAAGTATTAGAGGTTGCTGTGGAACTTTTACATAATTCCTTATTATGTTTAGTTACTTTAGAGACTGTGTCTTGTAGAGAAGCAATTTTACTCCTTAGTTTCTTTTGGTAGCCCAAAGTATCAATTAAAATATGTATCCCATTGCATTTATTTAACTTGAGAATGCTTCTGTTCTAATTTGCTGTGCAAAACGTTAACTTACACAAGTCAAAAGATCCCCAAAGCAGCCACGTGTGTTCTAAACTATCTTTGGTAAGATTATGCCACGTGTTCAAAAAGCAATAAGTAGCAGGACCATAATGTTTACTTATATATTGGGCTTTTTAGATTTAAAATTACTCACTGAAGAAAGAAAATACAAACATGCACTGAAAATTAAAAGCATAGAAATATTGTCAATTATTTCAGAAGCAAAAAGCTGTGTGGAGCACTACTTTCAGTTTTCTCTGAGTCACAAAAACCTAGAGATGAATGCCATGGGATTTGGACTGTTTTGCTTGGACCAATGTGTACCTTCATTGCATGAATGTTTGCTTGTGGGTAGCAGGCCTCCCAGTGCTCTGGCATTTCTCATGACCACCTTATCCTGTCTCAGGAGTCTTTAATGCTCGTGATGAGCACTGTTCACCACCCTAATGGCTTTTACAGATCGACCTATGACTGAATTTTGCAGCTTATAGTGACCCAGAGCTCTTTGAAAGTAGAATTACCCCCTTAGCTGTTGAGACTTCAAGGAGTAGAATAAACCTCATCTGGACAAAAATCATGCACCAATCCTAGGGCAAATTAAAGAGAAAACAAATCCAGACAAAAATGAAAATGAAAATAATCTTTAATAAAGCTCGGAGAACTCTATACAAAGAGAGCAGAGTTCGGATACAAGAGGAGGCTCATGTGAGGCAACTCCTGAGGCAGTTCAGGGAAGTGGTGAGCCAAGAGGCTTCTGCTGTTACTGGGGCTGAGTTCCTGAGCCTCCTGGGGGTTGCTCCAGCAGCTCGCCTTCAGATCCCACTTATGACACCGAGAAATGTTATCAGGTAAAAACAAGAGTCTGGTTGAAATTAGTAGTAAAGAGCTTTTGTTGAGAAGCAAGGCAAATTGGGAATCACAAGGTCCAGAGGATTCTGAACTGAATGATCAGAGAAGGAGACAGTTCAGGGAGTTTTTATAAGAAAATAAAAGGAACTTGCATAAAAATTCAATGATTGGTTGACACTTAGGTAATAGTTACAAACTGGGTGAGAGTACATCTGATTGGTAGGTTACATACGTTTCTAAATTTTTTTTTAAGTTAAAAAGTAATCATTAAATTGGATACATCTGGCCTCTAAACAATCATGAGACCCTCTTTCATGACCGCAGGGAGGGCATGCATAATTCTCAGGTTATTTTGAGTAAGCTTCTGTTCTAAGAATTGTTTTGGACGCAGTTTTCTGAGCAGGGTGTATTCTTAAGCAAGCAAAACCTCTAAGCAAGCAAAATAACATTCTTCTCTAAAATTGTTTACCAAGCAATTTTCTCAGGTTACAGTGGAGAGTTACAGAAATGACAAGCTGCATTCTTAATACAGAAGTTACTTCTGATTCAAAATGTAAGTTTGGCCTCAGATCTTCGCATAGCCACCATCTCATGTTGGGACCCTAAAATTAATTTGGGGTGCTCTTACTCAATATACTTTGAATAAATCTACTTGATTATGGTATATAATTACTTCTATACATTGTTATACTTGATATGCTAATATTTTGTGGAAGATTTTTGCATCTGCATTCATGAGAGACACCTGTCTGTGATTTTCCTTTTTTGTAATGTCTTAACTCATTTTGGAATTTGGGTTATGCTGGCCTCATAGAATGTGTTGGGAAATTCCCTGTGCTTTTATTTTCTGGAAAAGATTGCAGAGAATTGACTTCATTTCTTATTTAAATGTTTGTTAGAATTTATCAGTGAAATTATCTGATGTGGTAATTTCTGTTTTGGAAGGCTATTGTTTGTTCAATTTCTTTAATAGATATAGGAGTATTCAGGTTATCTATTTCTTCCTGTGTGAGTTTTGGTAGCTTGGGCTTTCAAGGAATTCATCAGTTTTATTTAAATGGTCAATTTTTTTGGCATACTGTTGTTCTTTCTATTCCTTCGTTATCATTTTAATGTCCGTGGGATCAGTAATGATGGCCCTTTGTGGCGTTTACACATCTCCAACATGGATCTTGCATGGAAGGGCTCTGGGATTAACCAGTGTAGCTGACTGGGCAACAACCCTATACAGTAGTTAGACAAAGATGTTAAACAGCTGCCTGTATACTCTGAGGCTAGCAGCTGCAGATTAAAGTGCAAATACAACCATTAATCAGTAAACACACGGAAGGACATTTTCCTAAGTGGTTTTAAGGCTTCCTCTTTCTCCCTCCCACAGGGAGTCCCACTCCTTTGCCTTTTGTAATGAACTCACTCCTAAAGTATATAAGCTTTTAGAACAAAGACCCCAGGCACCCACAAACATTATAACCTAAATAATTATCAGTGCTTCAGGGGTCTGTCCTGGAATTCAGCATTGCCCTCTGTAAGTAAGTTTCTCCTCATTAAATGCTTGGCTTAATTAACTGGGCTTTTATTGTCTCTTTTTACAGGATCTTAACCAAAAATTTCTAAGAACTATTCAAGGCCATTTCACCATCTGTGACCCTGGCTCCCTCCTTTGGTACTATCCTAGCCACTGGCTCAGTGAAACCCTATCACCCTTTTTCATTTCTAACGTTGCTAGTTATTGTCTTTTTTTTTTTTCCCTTGGTTAGCCTGACTAGAGGCTCATCTATTTTATGTGTCTTTTCAAATAACCAGCTTTTGGTTTCATTGATTTTCTCTTTTGCTTTTCTGTTTTTCAATTTCATTGATTTCTGCTCTGATTTTATTATTTATTTTCTTCTACTTGTTTTAGTTTTAAATTGCTCTTCTTTATATAATTTCCTAATGTGAAGCTCAGTCTATTGATTTTAGATCTTTCTTCTTTTCTAATATATGCATTTAATACTATAGATTTTCCTCTAAGCACTGCTTTTGCTACATTCTACAAATTTTGAACAGTTGTATTTTTATTTTAATTTAGTTCAAAATGATTTTTAGTTTGTCTTAAGACTTCTATGCCCCATTTTGTTATTTAGAAGTATGTTGTTTAATTTCCAAATTCTTGAGGATTGTACAGCTGTCTTTCTGTTATTGAATTCCAGCTTAATTCCATTTTGGTCTGAGAAATACTTTGTATGAGTTCGATTCTTTTAAATTTGTTAAGGTGTATTTTATGGCTCATACTATGGTATATCTTGGGGAATGTTCGATGTGAACTTGAGAAAAGTATGTATTTCACTGTTTTTGGATGGCATATTCTATAAATGTCAATTAGATCAAGTTGATGGATAGTGCTGTTCAGGTCAACTATATCATTACTGAATTTTCTGCCCATTTATATTATTAATTACTGAAAGAGAGGTGTTGAAGTCTCCAATTATAATAGTGATTTTTTTCTATTTCTCCTTGCAGTTCTATCAGTTTTTGCTTAGCATAATTTGACATTCTGTTGTTAGATGTGCATACATTTATAACTGTCTTGTTTTCATGGAGAATTGAGCACTTTATGTACTACCTCTCTTTTAACCCTGATAATTCCCCTTGTCCTGAAACTGGCTTTGCCTGAAATTAATATAGCTATTCCAGGTTTTTTTGTTTTTGTTTTTTTTTTTTTTTTGATTAGTGTTAGCATGATATATATCTTTTTCTATTATTTTACTGTTAACCTATCTGGGTCTTTATATTTAAAATGGATTTCTTAAGTTAAAATATACTTGCCTCTCTTTTTTTATTGCATGCTGTATTGACCCTACTTTTAACATTGGTGCTAGTTCAACTTGACATAGATATTTTAACTCATACAATTCTGGAAGATAATGTTATTATACCCATTTTACAGATGAAGAACTTGAGGTATGGAACATTTAATAAAGTCATAAAAGAGATTTGAATCTAAGTATTCTATCTTTAAGTAGGAAGACACATAGCACAGTGGTTAATAGCACCGGTCTTTGCACTTACTATCTGTGAGATATTGAGAAAGTTATTTTACATTTTTACACATCAGTTTCCTCAATTGTATAATAATAATAATAACATGCCTGCCTTAAATGAAATTAAATGGGATAAAAAGTTAAAAGCACTAGATGTTTCTTTAAAAACCACAACAGAATCCTAAGCTTTTTCTATTTCAGCATCTTCCTTTGAAACTGTCTTCATCTGAGACTGAAGTATATTAATAGAATCAATTTTCTACATTTATTGAATGAATTAAATTAAATAGTGCTTGTAGAATACATATTACAGAGATAAGCACCAGGTGAGTGTGCAACAATATTGTCCAGGTTATTATAAAAATATTTGCTAACTTGGGTAATTTCCTGTATTTCATCATTACAAATGTTCCTGCAGTACCATCATTACACACGTATCTTTGCATGACAATTATTTTACTGTCAACTAAAATCAAAGAAGTGAAGTTTCTGGGTCAAGGGTACGGGCATTTAAAATCTCAGTAGGGATCACAAAATTTCTGCCAAGAGCTGTATCACTTTAAATCTGTCACAAACAATGTTTGCAAATTCCTGTTTTCTTCACACCTCCACCAACACAGGGTGTTCTCAATCCACTTCACTTTTGTCAGAATAAAAGTCAAAAAGTTATATTTCACTTTGATTTCCATTTCTTTATTTACTAGTGAGATTAAACATAATTATGTGTCTACTGACCTATTCAAGTTGCTTATCTATTTTTTGTTTAGATTTATTTAAAAACAAAACAAAAATAAACAAACCCTTTGCTGTCGAGTAGATTCCGACTCACAACGACCCTATAGAACAGGGTAGAACTGCCCCATAGAGTTTCCAAGGAGCACCTGGTGGATTTGAACTGCCAACATTTTGTTCAGCAGCCGTAGCACTTTAACCACTATGTCACCAGGGTTTCCAAAGGCCATCTGTATTTAGTGGTTAAGAAAACAAACAAGGTTTCTGCTTTTGCAGAACATTGTTTATTGATTTTTTTCTTATTGATTTGTAAAGGCTCATTGTATATTTTGGGAATTCCTCCTCTACTATGATGTACTACAAAAAATTTAGTAAATGATTTTTAAAAGGTAGACACTGATATAGGACATCTTTTCAGAGTACAGCAAAGTATTAACTCAGTAGGCACAGACAGGTTTTTCCAAACCAGAGGCAGCAGTTACAATTTAGTGTTAATGACTTTCCCAATTTACCAATAAGAATCATATGTTAAGTCAGTTAACACATTCTTGATAAGAGCTGGAGAATGATAGGGGGTAGCAGAGTCACAGTAATTCTAGAATTCTAAATAATGCCCTGGTTTGCAGCAATTCTTGTTCTTCTTCTTCTTTTCATAAACCAATTAAGCAACTCTTAATAGTATGGCCTGACAACGGAATATCAGCCCAAATCCCAAAGTCAGAATTGAAGCAAATTACCTAATGTAGACTAATGATAGAGCCATTTGGGTAGTAGATTGGAAATCAATAGTTTTCATCTGAGTACTGTATTATTCAGGGGAACAATTTGTATCTAATCTGTGCCAATGACTAGAATCAAACATGGGCACAGAGACCTGGTGCTCAGGCATGTGCTGCCATTTTGTCGCCATTCAAATCAGGAGATGAGTGAGCACAAGTCCACTGACCAGGATAGCTCCTTGCTGCAAAATCAAAGTCAAGTTGAAGTCCCTGAGGACAGCTGTAAATAGTCCTTAGGTCTTCTCTGTCAGACATTTTCTCAAGGCTCCATGTCCACTATGAGAAATCAGACAAGGACCTGAGATCTCAGAGATGACCAGAGCACAATCCCAGTCTATATGACACACACACACACACACACACACACACCCCTACCTTCCAAATCTCCTCCCCATTCTTCACAAACACATGTGTTCAGCACCTCTCTCTCTATACCTTGGAAACAGACCCTTTTTTAGACTGAAATTATCCTAAGAAGAATGATCTCCAAGCTGACTATTGCTGCCTCAAAGGGCTGAATTGTGATTTTTGTGACTCTTCCATTTGATTTGTATGCTGAACTTTTGGAGCTATTTAATATGATATTAAACTGAGCAGTGTTTCTTTTTCTCACAAAGTATACTAAGTAAGAAATCTTAGCACAGAATTATAATCAGTCTGTTCAATAGAAAATACTACCCAGCATTTAACACAAAAATAAGACAGGCCTTTCTTCCGAAGTGCCTCTGGGTGGGTTCAAATCACCAATCTTTCAGTTAGTAGTTGAGTGTTTAACCATTTATGTCACCCAAGGACTCATAATAAATGATAGCTCTTATTAGTAGTGGAAACCCTGGTGGCATAGTGGTTAAGAGCTATGGTTGCTAACCAAAGGTTGGCAGTTTGAATCCACCAGGTGCTCCTTGTAAACTTTATGGGGCAGTTCTACTTTGTCCTATAGTGTTGCTATGAGTTGGAATCGACTTGGAGGCAACGGGTTTGGTTTTTGGTATTATTAGTAGTAGTGATAGTAGTGGGAATTAATACTGGGGGCTGTCAGTCTGTTGTACTGTGCTGGCTTATGTGTTGCTATTATGCTGGAAGCTATCCCACTAGTATTTCAAATACCAGCAGGGTCACCCAGTGGTGGATAGATTTCAGTGGAGCTTCCAGGCTAAGACAGACTAGGAAGAAAGTTATGGTGATCTATTTCCAAAAATTGGCCAATGAAAACTTTAAGCATCGAAACAGAACATTTCTGATTCACTTGCTTGGGACACATCATTAGGAGGCATTAATCAATAGAGGAGGACATCATGTTTGGTGAAGTAAAGGACCAAGAGCTTGAGGGAGACCCTTGGTGAGATGAATTGACACAATTACTACAATAGTAGACTCTAACTAGCTGGCAATCATGAGGATGACACAGAACAGGACAATGTTTTGTTCTGTTTTACATAAGGTCACTGTAAGTCAGAGTCAACAGCAGATAGTTACAACAGCTTGGTTAGGAATAGTCAAGAAAAGAGCAAAATTTAGAGGGAAGGAGTTGAGAGGGCGATGTTCCTTAGTTCCTTAGGTGACTTAAGGTCCCACCCTTACAATTTTGACAGAGAGCTGGCCTTGGCGTTGATGATTATCTAAAATCCACTGCTACCCACCCCACACACATTTTAGTAGGCTCTTAACCATGCACCCTTCCTCTGACTATGGTTTTCAACCAAATGACTAGACTTTCATGTGACTGCAAGTGGTACAATTGACAGAAACATGACATATTCCCTTGGCTAATTGGGCAACTCATCAAATAGACTGTAGCAGATCTGTTCAACCAGCAGGCACAAGTAAGAAGATGTCAGAATTGGAGAGAATTGCATGGCCAAAGATATTACCAAGGAACTGAACATTGGACAAGTTAAACCACACCTCCTTGTAATATTTCCATGAGAACTTCATCTTCTAAACTTGTCTGCTCACCCCTCAAAGATTTATATAGATGATTTAGTGCTTTGATGTAAAGATAAATATGCCTGTGCTTTCACAAAAGTAAAAGTTATTGTTTGAAAATGAAAATAACAGGCTGTCAACTTTATAGTCTTCTTGGGGACATGAAACTTGTTTGGTTGCTTCTGGCAATTCCATCATCTCCAGAAATTCCCTATGCCACTTTACATACACATACAAAATTCGCTGAGCCTTTCTTTACACATATATACATTTATTTATTCAATGACTATCTTGATTGACATTCTTCATCAGCTGAGTCATACAAGTGATCAACACAGTGAAAAAACTTAGCCTGCCCCAACTCTACCTCTTTTAAATCTGCCCCCTCTGTCCATTCTCACTGCTCTTGTCATTTTGTGTAATCTTGTGTCAATTAGTGTGATATTTTTTCTTACTCCTCCCCAAATTATCTTCCTGTCAAAGCTATTTTTCTAAAATGGAAATAGTAACATAACATTTTTAACTTAAACCATTCCAAAGGCTCCCAAACATCCACGGTGTTGCTTTCCATTAGACAGTAATGATGGAAATGTTTTATATCTGGGCTGTTCAATATGATATCCACTAGCCACATACGGCAATTGAGAAATTTGAATATGGCTACTGAGAATGGAACACTGAATTATTGTTACTTTTTTAATTTTAATTAATTTAAATTTAAGGAGTCATGTGTAGCTAGTGTGTTCCATATTAAACACTATCAAAACCAAAATCAAACCCTTTGCCATCAAGTCGATTCTGACTCATAGCAATCCTATAGGACAGAGTAGAATTGTAGAATTGCTCCAAAGGGATTCCAAGGAGTGGCTGGTGGATTTGAACTGCTGACTTTTTGGTTAGCAGCCATAGCTCTTAACCACTGTGCCACCAGGGCTCCATTAAACACTATAGATCTGTGGAATTAAGTCTGAGTTTCTTAGCATGGCACACAGGGGCCTCTATCATTTGACCCCTGGTTATCTCTCCAGTCCTGATCACCACTGTTCCCTGTCTTGAATTTTTACTAACAATATAAATCACCTTGTAGCTCTCCAAATATGCCTTTCTAGGCAATGCTACCATGTCTTTGTGTAAGTTATTCATTTGACATTAAATACCTTCCTCTCCCTGCCTTATACACTTGCTATACCTTTCATAGTTACTATTGAGTTGACTCTGACTCATGGTGACCCCCTGGGTGCAGAGATGAACTTCTCCATAGGGTTTTCTTGGCTGTAATCTTAACAGAAGCAGATCGCCTGACTTTTTCTTATGTGATGTCTTAGTCATCTAGTGCTGCTATAACAGAAATACTACAAGTGGATGGCTTTAACAAAGAGAAATTTATTTCTTCACGGTAAAGTAGGCTAAAAGTCCAAGTTCAGAGCTTCAGCTCCAGGGGAAGGCTTTCTGTCTCTGTCAGCCTTCTCCTCAGTCTTCCCCCGGAGTAGTAGCTTCTCCGCGCAGAGACCCTGGGTCCAAAGGATGCGTTTTGCTCCTGGTGCTTCTTTCGTGGTAGTATGAGGTCCCCCTGTCTCTTGGCTCGCTTCTCTCTTTTATATCTCAAGAAATTGTCTCAAGACACAATCCAGTCTTGTAGATTGAGTCCTGCCTCACTAACACAACTGCCACCCATCTTCCTTCATTAACATCACAGAGGCATGATTTACAACATATAGGAAAATCACAATACTGGGAATCATGGCCCAGCCAAATTGATACACATATTTTTTTTGGGGGGGAGTATAATTCAATCGATGACATGTGGTAACACTGGATGGGTACAAATCACCAAACTTTAGCTTAGCAGTCCAGCGCAAACTGTTCGTGCCACTTACGGACCTGCCGTATCCTTTAGGATCCTTCAAAATAAATTTGAGACTTATCCCTCCAGCAGTTCTTTCTTGCTTGCCCCAGATAATCAATCATTTCCCTGTTGGATTAGTTCTACCTCTCATAGGCAGTTTTTCTACTGCCTGATCACACTAAATGATACTTACTGAACTGTCAGCTTCATGGAGGCAGATCCATGACTTAATTTTTTAATTTCTTTTCCGGCACCTGCCACATTGCCTGGGACAGAATAGTCACTTATAAATGTTTGTTCAACTAGAAGTCATTGTTTAATTGACATGATGTAGATTTAAAAAAAAAACATTAGTTAACTAATATTTTTCTTTCTGTTCCCGTGAGCATTGTATGGATTTAGTTTTAAGTAAAACATGAAGAGGACTCATTTCCTTAGTAATAGAAGAAGAGTTGGGGATGGAGTGAGATTACAGAATGAAAAATTAGCTGCAAATGTCTAATCTTCAGTTTCACTTGTTCATTTAACCCAAACAGTCTAGGAACTGAAGAGCCATTAAAAGCACAAAGTCTTTTTTCAAAAAAGTCCTCATTCAGTTGTAAGACTGTTTCTCCTACAATCACTTGCCAAATTTTGGTTGTATTTAAAATATATGTTGTGCCTGTGTTTTCAGAAAACATATACAGATTAGATCTGTCCTTTGCTCAATTTATAACATCATAGCAAATTCTGTTTGTGGAGCGAAGCAACTTTTCTTTTAGTGAGTTCATTCCTTTAACAGATGTTCATACAATTAATAAACACCATGTGAGTGGAATTCATGCATTCTGACCTGAAAACACTATGGCTACAGGGATCTTTTGGAGCAGGCAGGGCAAAAATCATTATCTGCAATAATAAAAAAGGAGAAAGGAATTGATGCTCAGAGAGCAGGCACGACATGCCCAAGTTCTTACAGCTGATAAGACAGGGCTAGAACTTTTATGCAGTGTGACCAGAAGTGCACAGCTATTCCCCCAACTCACTGCTGCTCCGATTATGGGTTGGATGTGCTCCGCTAGGACCGGGTTCTCGCAGCCAGCAGTAGAAGTCTTCCTGAAATTGCAGTCTCAAAGTGAAAGTGTGTTCTCCCCATGTCATCCCGTTATTTTCTTTCTGGAATGTAGCTTCTAGTAAATGAGGGGGAAAATTGCCAGCGACAGCTTGATAACCACCCCCAGTCATGGTCGACAGGGGTTACCTTCAGTCGCTAGGTGGGAAGTGGTCTCCATGGAAACCCAGAAGCAGAGCTATTTCTCAAATACGTTTCAACAGCAAGAGCTCATTATGAACTTTGTGAAGAGTTTGGGTGTGCTGAAGGTTGAATCAGGCTGGAGTCACACCTCAGTACGGGGGAAAGGGTCCAAATAATCAAAAAGTGCACTTTGAAAAATCAATTTTTCATCATTGATATACGTTGTTATTGTTAGGTGCTGTCAAGCCGGTTCCGACTCATAGCAACCCTATGTACAACAGAACAAAACACTATCCAGTGTGTGCCATCCTCACAATCTTTGTTATGCTTGAGGCCATTGTTGCAGCCACTGTGTCAATCTATCTTGTTGAGGGTCTACCTCTTTTTCACCGACCCTCTACTTTACCAAGCATGATGTTCTTTTCCAGGGACTGGTCCCTCCTGATAACGTGCCCAAAGTACATGAGACTAAGTCTCGCCATCCTCACTTCAAAGAAGCATTCTGGCTATACTTCTTCCAAGACGGATTTGTTCATTCTTCTGGAAGTCCATGGTATAGTCAGTGTTCTTTGCCTACATCATAATTCAAAGGCATCAATTCTTCTTTAATCTTCTTTATTCACTGTCCAGCTTTTGCATGCATCTGAGGGGATTGGAAATACCATGACTTGGGTCAGGTGCACCTTAGTTCTCAAAATGACAACTTTACTTTTGAAAACTTTAAAGAGATCTTTGCAACAGATTTGCCCAATTCAATATGTTGTTTGATTTCTCTCTCTTTTTTTAAATTGTGCTTTAGATGAAGATTTGCAGAGCAAATTAGTTTCTCGTTAAACAATTAATACACATATTGTTTTGTGACATTGGTTGCCAACCCCATGACGGGTCAACACTCTCCCCTTCTTGACCCTGAATTCCTCATTACCAGCTTTCCTGTCTCCTCTTGCATTCTTGCCTTGCCCCTGGGCTGGCATGCCCATTTAGTCTCATGTTGTTTTATGGGCCTGTCTGATCTTTGGATGAAGGGTGAGCCTCAGGAGTGACTTCAGTACTGAGTTAAAAGGGTGTCTGAGGGCTGTACTCTCAAGGTTTCTCCAGTCTCTATCAGACCAGTAAGTCTTGTCTTTTTTTGTGAGTTAGAATTTTGTTCTACATTTATCTCCAGCTCTGTCCAGGACCTGCCATTGTGATCCCTTGCAGAGCAGTTTTTGGTTGTAGCCAGGCATCATCTAGTTGTGCTGGACTCAGTCTAGTGGAGGCTGTGGTAGTTGTCGTCCAATAGTTCTGTGGGCTAATCTTTCCCTTTTGTCTTTGGTTTTCCTCATTCTTCCTTGCTCCAGATGGGGTTGGACCAGCGAAGTATCTTAGATGGCTGCTCACAAGCTTTTAAGTCCCCAGATGCTATTCACCAAAGTAGGATGTAGAACATTTTCTTTATAAACTATATTATGCCAACTGAGCTAGATGTCCCTCAAGACCATGGTCCCCAGCCCTCAGCCCAGTAATTTTGTCCCTCAGTGTGTTTGGATGTGTCTAGGAAGCTTCCATGACTTGCCTTGGTCAAATTGTGCTGGCTTTCCCAGTGTTGTGTACTGTCTTACCCTTCACTAAAGTTACAATTTATGTCTATTTAGTGTTTTCCCTCCTTATCCCTCCCCTCCCTTGTATCCATCAAAGATTGTTTCTTTCTGTGGGTAAACCTTTTCATGAGTTTTTATAATAGTGCTCTCATACAGTATTTGTCCTTTTGTGATTGACTTATTTCATTTCAACATAATGCCCTCCAGATTCATACATTTTGTGAGATGTTTCAAAGATTGATCATTCTTCTTATTGTTACATAGTATTCCATTGTGTATATGCACCATAGTTTGTTTATCCATTCATCTGTTGATGGACACTTAGGTTGTTTCTGTCTTTTTGCTATTGTGAATAGTGCTGCAATGAACATGAGTGTGCATATGTCTATTCGGGTGACAGTTCTTATTTCTCTAGGATATATTCCTAGGAGTGGGATAGCCGGATTGTATGGTATATCTATTCCTAGCTTTTTAAGAAAGCACCATATCATTTTCCAAAATGGTCATACCATTTTACATTCCCACTAGCAGTGCATTAGAGTTCCAGTCTCTCTGCAGGCTCTCTAACAATTGTTTATTTTCTGTTTTTGTTTTTTAATTTTATTTGTACCAATAATGTCAGGGTGAGTTGGTATCTCATTGTAGTTTTGATTTGCATTTCTCTAATGGCTAGTGATTGCGAGCATTTCCTCATGTGTCTGTTAGCCACCTGAATGTCTTCTTTGGTGAAGTGTCTGTTCATATCCTTTGTCGATTTTTTAATTGAATTGTCTTTTTGTTGTAGAGGCGTTGGATTTTCCTATAGATTTTAGAGATTAGAACTTTGTCAGATTTGTCATAGCCAAAAAATTTTTCCCAATCTGTAGGTTCTCTTTTTACTCTTGGTGAAGTCTTTTGATGAGCACAAGTGTTTAATTTTTAGAAGATTCTGGTTATCTAACTTATCTTCAGGTGTTTGTGTATTGTTAGTTATGGTTTGTATCCTATTAATGCCATGTATTAGGGCCTCTAGTGTTGACAGTACTTTTTCTTTTATGATCTTTATAGTTTTTGGCTGTATATTTAGGTCTTTGATCCACTTTGAATTAGTTTTTGTGTGAGGTATGGTCCTGTTTCCTTTATTTTCACAGATGGACATCCACTTTTGCCAGCACTATTTGTTAAAACGATTGTCTTTTACCCCATTTAATGGACTTCGGGCCTTTGTTTAAAATCAAGTGGATGGATTTACATCTGGGTTCTCAATTCTGTTCCATTGGTCATTGTGTCTATTATACCAGTACTAGGCTGTTTTAACTATCATAGCTGTATAGTAGGTTCTGAGGTCAGGTGGTGCAAGTCCTCCTACTTTACTCTTCTTCAAATTTACTTTACTTATCTGGGGCCTGTTCCTTTCCATATAATGTTAATAATTAGTTTTTCCATCTCATTAAAGAATGTTGTTGGTATTTGGATTTGGATTGCATCACATTTGTAGGTTGCTTTGGGTAGAATTGTCATTTTTCACAATGTTGAGTCTACCTATCCATGAGCATGGTATGTTTTTCCATTTATGTAGGGTGCATAGATATTTATTATGGTTATATCCTCATGGTGGATTGTCCCTTTAATTATTATGTAGTGTCCTTCCTTGTCTTTGATGGTAGATTTTGTTTTAAAGTCTATTTTATCTGAGATTATTATTGCAACTACTGTTCTTTTTTTTTTTTTTTTTTGGTTGTTGTTTGCTTCATTTTTTCCATCCTTTGATTTTTAATATATTTATTTGTTTTACTATATTCTTTGTTTCTAAGGTGTGTCTCTTATAGACAACATATTGATGGGTTCTGTTTTTTTTTTTTTTTTTTTTTTAAATCCCTTCTGTCACTCTCTGTCTCTTTATGGGTGCAATTTAGCCATTTATGTTCAATGTGATTATTGATAGGTGTGTGTTTTTTGCTGTCATTTTGTAGTGCCTTTTTTTGTGGTGCTGATGTTTTTTTTGTTCCTTTTACTCTCCTGTGCTGAATTCCTTTTCTTTGTGAGTTTTTTTCCGTTTCTTTCATTTTTGTAGATTTTGTATTTACTGAGACTTTATGTTTTCTTCTTTATATTGATGAGTATGTTTGTTACCTTTCTTTGTGGTTACCTTGAAATTTACCCCTATCTTCCTAAGTCCTTTATTACTTGATAATGCCTTGACTTCCTCTCCATTTGAAAGTTCTATACCCACACCATTTATTCCCTCTTTTATTGTTGTGATGTTGTTGTCATTTACAGATTAACCTAACCTCTCTGGTTCCCTGTTGTAAATCTTTTAGTTTTGTTTTATCCTTGAGAGTTCATTACCTAGGTTTGTGTCTGGCTGATGCTATCCTATGCTTTAGACTCAGATTGTTGCCTGTTCTCTAATGGAACAACAAAAAAAAACCTGTTGCTGTTGAGTCAATTCCAACTCATAGTAACCCTATAGGACAGAGTAGAACTGTCCCATGTGGTTTCCAAGGAGCGGATGGGGGATTTGAACTGCTGACCTTTTGTTTAGCAGCCATAACTCTTAACCACTGGGCCACCAGGGCCCCAAAGGACTCCCTTTAATAGTTCTTGTACATTTGGTTTTTTACACATTCTCTTAATTTCTGTTTTTCTTGAAATGTCCTTATTTTGCCATCATATTTGAGCGAGAGTTTTGCAAGGTATATTCTTCTTGGCTGGCAATTTTTTTAAAGTTTTATATATGTCATCCCATTGCCTTCTTGTCTGCAGAGTTTCTGCTGAGTAATCAGAGCTTAGTCTTATCTTTTCCCCTTATATGTGACTTTTCATTTTTCTCGAGCTGATCTCAGGATTGTTTCTTTGTCTTTGGTTTTAGTGAGTGTGATTATAATATGTCTTGGTGATTTTCTTTTGTGGCCTATCCTACATGGGGTTTGTTGAACTTCTTGGACGGTCAGCTTTTCATCTTTCATGATATTAGGGAAATTTTCTGTCAGCAAATCATCAATGATCTTCTCTGTTTTTCCATTTTCTCCCCCTGTTCTGGAACTCTGATCACACAGAAATTTTGGCTTTTGATTGCATTCCATATCATTCTCAAGGTTTCTTCATTTTTCTTCATTCTTTTGTCTGATATTTCCTCAAAGAGATATCCAAGTATTTGTCTTCAATCTCACTGATCCTGGCTTCCATTGTTTCAGATTTGCTCCTAAAACCTTCTAGTGCACGGTCCATTTCTGAAATCTTGTTGTTTATTTTGGATTTCTAATTGCTGTTTTTGTATGATTTCTAGTTTTTTGTTTATTTTGACATTTTGTTCCTGTGTTATTTTCCTGAATTCTTCTATTGCTGTCTGTGTTTTCCCTGATTTTGTTGGTATTTTCCATTATTTTGTCTATTTTTTCCTTATTTTTGTGTGTGTTTTCTTTCATCTTTTTGCGAGCGCTGAATATTAGAGTTTTGAATTCCCTATCAGGTAGTTCCAATGCCTTTTCTTCTGCCAGAATGTCATCTATGTTTTATTTTTGTCACTTTCTGGAGCCATCCTGTCCTGTTCTTTTAAATATATTTTAATATTTTCTCCAACTTTGGGACATTCAGGAATTATTTTCTTCATTTATTGATTGTATATTAGTTTCATCTTGCTTTTTTGCTATATTTGGTTATGTCTGGCAGGAAAGCTGGGTGTGCTTTGTTGCTTGCTCATCTGTGGGCACGGTACTTATCATCACCTTGTCCAGGTGGGCGAGGCTAGTCACTCAGTATGGTGCAGCAGGGCAGTCCTGCCAGGGGCACAGGGTTGGGTCGTTTGTGGCGCATACTGGGGTCAAAGGGGCAGGTCTGGGGGAGCAGTGCAAGGTGGTGCCCAGTGGTCTGTGCTGGTGTCACTTGGGGGCACAGCAGACAGTACGTGGTATAGATAGGCAAGAGGGAAGGGAGAGGATGTGATGAGTGGAGCTAATTTGGTGAGAGAACGAAGAAAGAGAAATAGAAACAAAAATAGTAAATAAAACGGCGGTATCATAGGATTCGACAGATGGAGGTGAGTCAAACCGGGTGAGGCTGTGTGCTGGTGATTCACTAGCTGAGTGGTACAGCTCAGCCTGTGGAGAAGGGGCATGGGCAGTGTACAGGGTTAGGTGGGCAGGAAAAAGGAAAGGAAAGAAGGGAAAGAGAGTGAAGAAACAACAACAAAAATAAATATGTGCTGGGTAGCCAGCTGTTGGGGTGAAACAGAATTGGGATGGCAGCCAGATGATGTCTCTCTCACTGGGCAGCACAGCACAGCCCATCAGGAAGGGGTGGAGGCAGCACAGGGCCTAGATGAGAGGGAGAAGGAAAAGTGAGAAGGGGAAATTTAAAGAAAAATGAAAAATATGGGCTGATTGAGCTGGCCTGTGGGGGCAGCACAGACTCAGGGACACTGTGTGCCAGAGGCTCTCTAGCTGAGTGGTGTGGCACAGCCCATCAAGAAGGGGCAGGAATGGCAAACAGGGCTAGCTGCATGGGAGAAAGGAAAGGAAGAAAGGGAGACTGAGAGAAGAAACCAAGTGAAAAAAGAAAAAGAATAAATGGCACTGAGAGAGCCTGTCGGTCAGGTGGCATGGACCCAGGGAGGCCATGTGCTAGTGGCTCTCTAGCCAAAAGGTGTGGCACAGTCCATCAAGAAGAAGTGGAGAGGGACACGGGGCTAGCTAGAGGGGAGAAAGGAAGGGAGAGAGAATAAATTAAAAAAATATGGTGCTGAAGGAGCCTGCCAGTGGGGGCAGTGTGGACCTAGGGAGGCCACGTGCCAGTGGCTCTCTAGCTGAGTGGTGTGGCACAGCGCATCAAGAAGGGATGAGGACAGCACATGGGACTATCTGGGTGGGAGAAAGGAAAGAAAAGAGAGAGAGAGAGAACAAACCAAGAAAAAAAAAGAAGAAAAGAAAGTGGTGCTGAGGGAGCATGCCTGTGGGGTGGCGCAGACCGAGGGAGGCCATGTGCCAGTGGCTCTCTAGCAGAGCAATGTGGCATAGCCCGTCAAGAAGGGGCAGCGATGACACAAGGGGCTAGCTGGGCTGGAGAAAAGAAAGGAAGGAAGAGTGAGAGAGAGAGAAAAAACAGAGGAAAAAAAGAAAAAAAAATGGAGCTGAAGGAGCCAGCTGGTGGGGGTGGCATGGACCCAGGAAGGCCATGTTCCGGTGGCTCTCTAACTGAGTGGTGTGGCACAGCCTGTCAAGAGCAACAGGGATAGTACATGGGGCTAGGTGGGTGGGAAAAAGGAAAGGAAAGAAGGGAGATAGAGAGAAGATACCAAAAAGAAAAAAATATATGACACTTAGGGAGCCTGCCAGTGGGGTGGCATGGATCCATGAAGGCCTTGTGCTGGAGAAAGGAAAGGAAGGAAGGGAGAGAGAGAAGAAACAAACAAACAAAACCAAAAAACAATAACAGCAACATAAAAAAAAGTGGCACTGAAGGAGCCAGCCAGTGAGGGTGTGGCGGACCTGGGCAGCAGTGAGCTGATGTCACTCCAGCCAAGCGACCGTGGCCTGTTGGAAAGCAGCGGAGGCTGCATAGAGGGAGGAAGGGTGGGGGATAGGAAAACTTGTATCCCTGGTAACCCGGTGTTCTGTCTCCTGCTGGGAGCTCTGTGAAGTTGCCTTCGCATACTCCCTCTCTGCCCTTCTTGGTGGCTGAGGTCCAAGATGGTGAATGATGCTGCCTTAGCTTGTACAGTCCTCCATTCTGTAGCTCTCCTAGTTCTTTTCTCTTATTCTATTCGGTACTCGGGTTGATCGAGTTCTTTATCCTTTCATTTGACAATTGAGGTTCCAGGATTGATGTTTTACTTATTTTTTGAGGTCTTCGCTGCAGAGTGATGGCATGATGCTTCTGTCTGTAGCGCCATGTTGGCTCCACCTCTCCTGAAATCAGACTCAAGTTGTTTGATTTCCTGACTCCTGCTTCCACGGGCATTGATTGTGGATCCAAGTAAAATGAAATCCTTGACAACTTCAATATGTTCTCCATTTATCATGATGTTGCTTATTTGTCCAGTTGTGAAGGTTTTTGTTTTCTTTATGTTGAGGTATAATCCAAGCTGAATGCTGTAGTCTTTGGTCTTCATCAGGAAGTCCTTCAAGTCCAATTCACTTTTAGCAAGCAAGGTTGTGTCATCTGCATATGGCAAGTGGTTAATGAGTCTTCCTTCAATCTTGATGCCTGGTTCTTCATATTGTTCAACTTTTTGGATTATTTGCTCAGCATACAGATTAAATAACTATGGTGAAAGGATACAACCCTGACACACAAATTTCCTGATTTTAAACCATGTGGTATCCTCTTGTTCTGTTTGAACGACTGCCTCCTGTCTTTGTAGAGGTTCCACATGAGCACAATGATGTGTTCTGGTGTTGATATATACCATCTTTTAAATTTCATTTGATGCAATAATATTTCTTCTTTGTTGCCCTATGAATTCAAGATTGTGGTAACTCCTTATAGGTAGTAGTCTCTGGGTGACACAAATGGTTAAGAAATTGGCTATTAACCAAATGGTTGGTGGTTTGAACCCAATAAAAGGCTCCTTAGAAGAAAGGCCTGATAATCTACTTCCAAAAGGTTACAGCCTTGAAAATCCTTTGCAGTGCGTTTGTACTCAGACACGTGGGCTCACCATAAGTCAAAATCAACTCAATGGCTAACCAAAAGGTCAGAAGTTCTAATCTACCAACCACTCCTTGGAAACCCTATGGGGCAGTTCTACTCTGTCCTATAGAGTACTATGAGTTGGAATCGACTCGACAGCATCGGATTTGGTTTTGGTTTGGTTATAATGAAAATTTTTGAAAAATACTGTAACCCAACCTTCTTGCATAGCATCCAAATGGGACTTGCTTCATAATGAGTATGACTTTGTGTCAAATATAACTAAGGGGTTTATGGGTAGTTCACATTAACAAATCAGCAGGTCTCCAAACACTGCAGTGAAGTCATGTATTTTTTAGCCAAATGCCATTCATAAACAAGAAAATTAAGGTATTATCTATTTTTTGCCAAGCACCTGGAATAAAAGGGAAACATCTGGTCAATCACTTATTCAGCTCTTTGCCAAATGCCAATACCTTGCTCTACAAACATGGAATTCTCACTGTATCTCTGGTGGATGAAGAGGCTGCTCTAGATTATCTTATAGCTCTGAGACTCTGTGAATTAATATTTTGCCCTACAGAATAAGTAGTAGAATATTGGCTAAACATTTCCATTAGAATTCAAATGCCCTGGCAAAATGTCAATACCACATAAGACAGAGACAAGTAAGGGTGAAAATGAATATTATTAGTAATTATATTATAGTAATTATATTATAAACATAAAAATTATATAATTATTATATATATATATGTATATATACGTATATAAAACTCTTAGTCATTCATCAGAGAATTATCTATATCTTGTGTTTAGTACCAAGCAGGTAACTTCTTTCCTTTCTCCTTTTGGACTCTTCACCTAAACCATGAGTTATTATGAATCTGAGAAGACAACATAATTTTAATTATAGATTATCACTTGTTAGAGAATGTATCAATTATTTATTTCTGTGCAACAAATTACCCTAAAGCTCAATGGCTTAAAACAATGATTTATTATTTCTCACATTTCTGTGGATTAGCTATAAGTTTCTTCTGTTTCACGCACAGTTGGTTGAAGCCACTCATGTGGTTGCAGTCAGCTGGGAGCTGGACTGGGGCTAGAACATCCACAATGGCTTCACTTACTTGCCTGGGATCTCATGTTGGGGGGCTAGAGTGACTAGTGACTGGCTAGTCCTCACTCTCCATCAGGGTATTTGGGTTCTTACAGGGTGGCTCAGGGCTTCAAGATAACAAAAACCAAAGCGACCAGAACTGTTAAGGGACTAACCTCTGAACTGGCACGGTATTATTTCCACTACATTCTGTTGGTCAAAGCAAGTTACAAGAACTTCCTGGATTCAAGGGAAGAAGAGATAGAGTTGACCTCTTGATGGGAAGTGTGGCTATGCTTACAGGGATGAAGCATGGGAGGAGTTATTTGTAGCCATCTTTGGAGACAGCCCACCATCATCTGTCCTATGACTACAGCAATTCATGCACCTCCGATGTGCAAATTACTCCACAGGCCTTCAAAATCTTATCCAAACAGTGCCAAAATCTGTAAACCTGGTCTAGATGTAGATGAGGCTACTCAGTGTGGCTCCTCTTGATCTGGAGACTTGGAAACTGCAAAAAACAAGTTCTAAGTCCCCCCACCCCCACACACATACACCTTACATAAATGTGATATAGGGACAGAATAACCACGAGGGAAGAATGTGAAGCATATAGCATTAACTTGTCAAAGCATTTCTGAAATCCAGTCAGGCACATATTGTCAGTTCCCCTAACCAAGAGGTAGGAAATGTTCCTTGATTAGGTCCAGGTTCTGCACTCTGGCTGTGGTTTCCTAATACACAGTTGTTCTCCACTCTAGACTCTGCTATCAGAGTGCTCAGCTTTGCCCTCAGGGCCATTCTTCCTTTTGCATAAGAAAAGGCTCATGCTTATTTACAGCTGAGTAACTTTCTCAGCCTACTTCCTGCTCATACATAGTGCTGGGCACTCCAAAGACTTTGTCATTTGAACTTTTCAGTTTAATTGCTAGTACAATTTTTTAAAAATGTTGGGGGTTTCCTATGAATCTTATTGGGTTAACTCCATCACCCCATAACCACATCTATTATTCTCTCTGAGACAGAGTTTGGACTTCTCAGGCTGCTTGCTGTGGGACAGTATCGTGGCTTGATATACTAGCAACAACTTAAATCTTTAAGAGGTCTTAAAAAGAGGTCTTGAAGGCCAGATTTAAGGGGAGGAGAAGGTATTCACACTCCTATTGGAAGGAGTACTATGTGTGCAAATGGACAAGAGACATTATTGATGGCTAGCCCTGGTGGCACAGTGGTTAATAACTCAGCTGCTAACCAAAAGGTTGGCAGTTTGAATCCACAAGTTGCTCCTTGGAAACCCTATGGGGCAGTTCTACTGTGTCCTCTAGGATTTCTATTAGTTGGAATTGACTCGATGGCAGGGGATTATGTTGGTGCAGTGGTTAAGTGCTGGGCTGCTAATCAAAAGTTTGGAGATTCAAACCTACCAGGCTGCTCCATAGGAGAAAGATGTGGCAGGTTACTTCCATAGAGATTTACAGCCTTCCAAGCACTATGGGGCAGTTCTACTTTGCCCTATAGTGTCACTATGAGTTGGAAGCAACTCAGTGAAAACAGGTTTGGATTTTTGCTTTTTTTTTAATCTGAAAGGGACTTTAGGGATTATCTGATCTGATTCATTTTGGATCAGAACCAACCAATTTTAGAAATTAAGAAACTAAGGAAGAAAGGGAGAAAAGGACTTGACCATAGTCATAAAGTAGGTTATTAACCCAGCAAGAGAGAGAAACCTTGTCTGTCATATTAGGGTGCAGAGTGCTTTCCTCTACATTTCCTCCCTAGACTCAGCTGGAAAGAAAAACTGCTTTAAAATACGTTACTAGGCATACAAAAAAATAATCATTGCTGTACCTTTGTTTTCTTATTATCCATACCATTGTTATCTTCCTTTAGCATACACAGTAGAGTTGACTGTACAGGAAAGATACAGAATCAGAGAACAGCTGTCAGTGCAAAGTGGGAAACCAAGCTACCAATTTTTGTATTTTTGAAACATCTGGAGGAAAAAGGGAAATGCCATTTGTCCTGGGGTTATAAAGGTCTTTTGCTTTCTATTTATTCTTCATCCATTCATTTAACAATTGCATTTTAAAAACCTTCTATATATCAGGCTAAGGAACGATGGTAGTTCAGTGGTAGAATTCTTGCCTTTCATGCAAGAGACCTGGGTTTGATTCCCGGCTAATGCACCTCATGTGCACCACCATCCATCTGTCATTGGAGGCTTGTGTGTTGCTATGATGCTGAATAGGTTTCAGTGGACCTTCCAGACTAAGACAGACTAGGAAGGAAGGCCTGGTGATCTACTTCTGAAAATCAGCCAATGAAACCCTATGGATTACAATGTTCCAATCTGCAACCAATCATGGGGATGGCGCAAGACCATGTAGCATGTTTTTCCATTGTGTATGGGGGTCTCCATGAGTCAGGGGACAACTTAATGGCCGCTACCAACAACAACATATGTCAGATTATATTATCCATAATGGTGACTGACCTTAGAGGTGTTCACTAGCTAGGGATGTGGGCAGTTGATAATTGGAAATATAAAAATGTAGTGAGAACGGAGGAAATAGTTCCACCTGGGGCAGCTGAACAACGCCTCACAGAAAAAGGAACAGAAATTCACCAGGGATTGGCTAATGCAGGGAGACCTGAAAGAGGAGGGGATGTCTCCTGTTGGACAAGGTTAGAACGTAGCATGAATGATGACCAGTTGTGGGAAGTGAAGACTGTGGGGAGACTGGAGGTATCATGCAACACTCTGAATGGGACAAAGAAGCTACAGGGCCAGTAGCTTCATAAGCAGCTGTGAAGAGAAAGAAACAGAGCAGTGTTCTGTGCCAACCTCAAGTCAGAAGTCATTCACCCTAGATTAGAATTTAGAGTTTCCAATTTACTGGTCAAGATAATTTCTGCTTTGCTTTTCTTCCCCCCTATGGTAACAAAAATTCCCTGGGACACAAACAGTTTGTACTTATCTAGCAATTTACAAGTTGACAGTTTGAAACCACCCAGTAGCTCCGTAGAAGGAAGGGCCTGGTGATCTGCGTCCATAAATATTACAGCCAAGAAAACCTTATGGGGCAGTTCTCCTCCAAAACACATGGAGTCGCCCTGGGTTGGAGTTGACTCTACGGCAACGTCTTTTTTTTTTTTTTTTCCGATGATAACAAAACCTGGTGATGGGAGCCATGGCCGCAGAGATTTGAGGGCAGCAGCTCAGAGAAAAGACACGTGATCATAAAATTAGGTCATACAATCAGCAAAGACATACAGGTGCTGAGGAAGTGACCATAGTGAACTCATCTACACTTTCCATTTGGGTTCTGCCTTTTATTCCAAAGAGCATTTTGAATTTGCTTTTAAATCTTGCTCCCATGCTTCCAGACCATTGCCATGAGGCACTCGGAACAGACATTGTGAACATGCTTTAAGCAAAGTGAGTATAGACTATTTGTAAACATCATTCATTTTTAGAACCTGCAGCGTGTCACAAAAAAGAACATTAGCAACCATTTAGCTGGAAATCTGCTACAAGTTAAACAATGACAACAAGAACAACAACAAAATAAACACAATGGTGACTCTCCGGTGCCCAGATCAACCTGGGCAGGATGGCGTCCTTCAGATTTGTGTCCCACCTCCAAAGACTGGCTACCTGTTTCACCTCCACCATGGCTCAAACCCAGGGCTGGGGGCCAGCCCAGCCATCTTCTCAGAGAGGCAATCAAGCTGCCTCGCAAAGAAAACAGAGGCAGTGAGAGGGCGCGATGCCACGAAATAAATGAGGAAGCACATCCCGTTTTTATCTCCATGGCAGTCAGCCCATTCCATTCTTTGCATGCTATTTTCATGCGTTAACAACAGTTTGAGAGCTGAATAGGAGGAGAGGAGGAATAGTTTAATGGAATGAGACAAGGAGAGAGAGAAACATTCTCTGACTATTAATCCAAACCCAGGGAAACCCAGTGGTGTTTGCTGCAACCAGATGTAACAGAATTGATTTGGGGGCTTGCTGTTGAAATGAATATGATGGTGCCCTCACCCTGTCCTGCCCTCTCTGCTTCTCCCCTGTTTCCATGGCCCCATGCAAGCCTTTATTGAAGATGTCGACATTTCCCTGGTTCTTCCCTACTGGTCTGTCCAGGTGGGGCCACGGTTCCCAGATGGGGGCCTTGGAACCCTCCCCAGTGCAGTGTGGGGAGAAGAGGCTCTACTTTCTCATTGGCCCTCCCCCATCGGAGGTTATCCAGAGCACACACACTTTCCCTCTCACAAGCTGATGGAGAACTGCAGAAAGCATGATGCTGTGTGATGGGCTGGGTGCCAAGCCCCGAGATCTCGTTAGAAAACGGCCAGTTTCAATGGACAGATTTTGTCCATTAAAACCTATTACTCCATCCGTCCCAGAGCCCAGCTGGTTCCATTATAGACAATTGAAGTGAAATGATGTCAGGTTTGTGCCATAAAAATGAATAGGAATCTTGCTTTTCATTATTTTAAATTGCAGATTATTGTACTGATATGTATTTATATTTGTAATTTCTCTCTGGCCCTGGTTGAGGGTCTGACCCTTGAATAATGAATAAACAGAAAGACACATGTTGGCACTTGAGCCTTGCCTGTGTCACCCTGGTTTTTCCTTCCCATTTGTGACAAATTCAAAAATGCAACACTCTTAAATGGGTTTATAATCTCTACTCTTTTAAGCTGTCACTCAACCTCTGTCTCAGAATATAGGTTATTGAAACCAAGTAAGAGGCTTTTCACAGAGACCTCAACTTTGCAAACTTGCTTCAAGGCTTTGAGCTAGCCCCTTGGTAGCTTTAGAATTAAAATAAGAGCTTGGAGTAATTGTTGCTTACTGAGATAAAGGAGGTTCATTTAGAAGTGCCAAGTGTACTTTAGCAGCCTTAAAAATGATGGCTTCTTTTGTTTGAGCATAATCAAGTTTTCTAACTGTATCTTTCAGAAACCGGATTTTTATAGGAGGAATCTCAACAGTGGGCAAAAAGGGCAAAGTAACAGTGAATATAATAGTCATGACTCTGGGTCCATTTTAAAGTCTTTTATTGTTGAAAAGGTTTTATATCTTGTTGGTCTAGCACTTAAGTGGCTACTGAGAGTATCAGGAATAAAAATATAATAAGTCCTAGAGTACTAGAGACATGAGAAACAGTTGAACGGCTATAGAGATAAGAGAACTTGTGCCCCAGCGTATACTTGACTTCCAAAAACACGTACAACTCACAGAGGCCTTTAGGATTCCTAGGCTTACCGAACAATATTGATGAAAAATCTGCAAACAAATGATAATTGCTTGAAATAAGAAAAAAAATTTATAAAGCTATTGTTTTCAGAGATGTAGAAATGTCCTGACACATGTATCTGCATTTCCCCCAGTTTATTAATTCCAATACAGATGAACCTTGAAAACATTATACTGAGTGAAATAAATCAGTCACAAAAGGACAAATATTGTATGATTGCACTTATATGAAATATCTAGAATACCAAAATCAAACCCAAACCTGTTGCCATCTAGTCAGTTCCGACTCAGTGAGACCCTATAGGACAGAGTCAAACTGCCCCAAAGGGTTTCCCAGAAGCACCTGGTGGATTCAAACCACTGACCTTTTGATTAGCAGCCAAGCTCTTAACCACTGGGCCACCAGGGCTCTAACATCTAGACTAGAGACTTAAAAAGTGCCCTGGTGTCACAATGGTTAAGTGCTCTGCTGCTAAGTGAAAGGTTGACAATTGGAACACACACTGTGGCTTCTCGGGAGAAAGACCTCCTGGCAATCTGCTTCCATAAAGATTACAGCCTAGAAAACTCTATGGGACTAAACAAATAATTTCTTTTATAAGGATCAGCACAAAGCTGATTCCAATGAGGCAGAGGTTAAAAATGTCCCAAATGTCCAACTTTTCCAAGCTGCTGTACCTCTCCATCATTTCTGACATCAGCTACTCCCTCTCCCCTCAGTACTCTCCCTCCAGTCTGTGGGTTCCCTAATTTGCTGCAACGTCTCACAGAACTCACGGACCATATAACGGAAATGATTCACGCAGTGGTGGAAGCTGGCAAGTCACAAATTCGTGGCTCAGGTGTAGGCTTCTCCCTGGCCTCAGTCTCACTCCGTGGGCTGCGAAGCCCACTGCACCATCTCCGGCGGGTCTCTCCTGCCGGTCTCTCCTTTCTTGATGATGGTGGGCTCTCCTTTCTGCTCTGGAATTGGCTCTCTCTCTCTCTTTTTTTTTTATTGTACTTCAGGTGAAGGCTTACAGACCAAATAGTTTCTCGTGAAACACTAGTACACATATTATTTTATGACATTGCTTAACAGCCCCACAACATGTCAACCCTCTCCCTTCTCGACCATTTCTTTTTTTTGGTGAAAATATACATAGCCAAAGATACACCATTTCAAAAATTTCTACATGCACAGTTCAGTGACATCGACTACGCTCTTCTGTTGGTGCTACTATTCTCACTTTAGATGAAGGCTTACAGAACAAAATAGTTTGTCATTTAACAGTTAGTACACATGTTGCCCTATGACAATGGTTAACAACCTCACAACACATCAACACTATCCTTACTCAACCTTGGGTTCCCTATCACCAGCTTTC
>NW_004444013.1:3954395-3979607 GCF_000243295.1 Trichechus manatus latirostris
TTTATTGATTGTAGATTTGTTTGTTTTGTCCCCCTTTTTTTTTAAATTTGATTGTGTCTGAGCAGGTGGACTGTGTGTTCTTTGTTGTTTCCTCGTCTGTGGGCACAATAGTTTTCGCCTCCTTCTCCAGTTGGCAGGGTCAGTCACTCAGATATGGTACGGCAGGGCTAGTCTAGCTGAACAGAAGTTACTGGGACGGGTTGTTTGTGGCACTTACTACAGCCACCAGAGCAGGTCGGTAATCAGTTCGGGGCAGATTCCAGTACGCCGTGCCTGTGCTGCTTGGTGGTGTGATGTCAAGCGCAAGGTGCAGGTAGGCAGGATGTAGCAGGGAGATTTTTATGTGTGGAGCTAAGATGGATATGGGAGAGAGGAGAGAGTAACAGGAGCCAAAAACATACAGACAAACAAAAAAGAATGCTAGGAGAGTTTGCTGTTGGAGTGGAGAGATGAGAGAGTATGAAATGGAGAAAAAGAAAAAGGGGAAGAGGAAGGAAAAAGAAAAGAAAAGAATGAATAAACAAAAATCTGAAAGGGAAAAGAACAGCAAAGTTCCCAGGGATCTCACTGGTGTGGCTATGAGGTCTGGGGAAGTTGTTCTCAAGTGTTGCAGTACAGCCTTGCTAGAAGGCATAGAGGTATACAATGCCAGGTATTCAGGAAACAGAAAGAGAAGGACGATATAGAGAGACGAGAAACTGAGTATTGAAGAAAGACAAAATGGGAAAAAGAGGGAAAAGAAAACAAAACAAAGAACAAGAAAAGCCCCCAAAGAAAAAGAAAAAAAAAAAAAAAAAAAAAGAAATGCCCCCAGGAATCCCTCTGCACATCTGTGCAAGCCGAGGGTGTAGGTTCCAAGCCACGCAGCACAGCCTGGCCGAATATGTTCCCAACTCATGAAAAGGAAAAGAAAACAAACAATTCGAAACAAAGAAATGAACAAAACTCCTTGGATCCCACCGGCATGGCAGCCCAGACTGGGAAGCAGCTCCACACTTGAACGGAGCTCTGCAGCCCCTCAGGAAGAAGCAAAGATGGTGCATGGAGCCAGGTATTTGAGCGAAAGGAGGGGGAGGTGGTGAGAGGTAAGGATGAAATGAAAAGAAGCCAAAAAAAGGCAACACCAGCAGCCAACAAATGGCACTCAGGGAGCCAGCTAGTGTGGGCTGGTGGAATCCAAGCAGCCAGTGCTTCCCAGACAAGAGACTGTGTCCACGGGAAGCAGAGGAGGCTGAGTGTGGCTGAAAAAGGGTAGGGGGGTGGGAAAGCATATATCACATATTACCGGAGCTCCGCAGCCCTTCAGGAAGAAGCAAAGATGGCTCACGTAGCCAGGTATTTGAGCGCAAGGAGGGGCAGATGTTGAGAGGTAAGGAAGAAATCAAAAGAATTGGAAAAAAGCAACACCAGCAGCCAACAAATGGCACTCAGAGAGCCGGCCCGTTCAGGTGGGTGGAAACTAAGCAGCCCGTGCTTCCCAAACAAGAGATTGTGGCCATGGGAAGCAGAGGAGGCCGAGTGGGGGTGAAGAGGGGTGGGGGGTGGGAAAGCGTATATCACAAATTACCAGTCATTTTATCTCCTGCTGGAAGCTCCTTGAAGCTGCTTTCTTGTATCCCCTGTTTGCTGGTCTCTGATAGGAGTCCAAGATGGCGGATCTGCACTGTGTTAACTGATAGGGGGCCTCTGCATGAATCTCTTCTCGCTCTCCCTTCTCTGTCAGTTTTCTCACTCCATTTGGTGCTTGGCTGAGTTCTTTATCTCTTCATTTGATGTTTTAGGGTTTCAGGATTGTTGTTTTCTCTGTTCGGCTTAGTTTTTCAGATCTTTGCTTTGGAGGGATGGCGTGGTGCTTCTGTCTAGAGTGCCATTTTGCTGCTGGAATTGGCTCTCTTTTAAGGCAAGACTGATCAATTCCCTTGGTGGGCCACAATTATCTTATTTGCACAGCCTCACCCAATCTCCTCTGTGGAAGTTACAAAACCATGGTGAGAAAGGTCATAGTAAGTAATTCATCACACCACAGGGGCAGTTCTAGTCTGTTATATGGAGTCGCTATGAGTCAAAATTGACTCAATGACACCTAACAACAACATAGAAAGCTAAGTTTATTAGTGGTTACCAGGGAATTATGGGAGGGAGGGGGAAAGGAACACACAATGCTTAGGGAGCACTGAGTTTCTGTTAAGCGTGATGGAAAAATTTGAGAATGGTTAGTGGTGATGGTTAAACAACATGATGAACATATTTAATGTCACTGAGCTATACATATGAAGACTGCAGAAATGTCAAATGTTTTGTTACCTATATATTTAGCACAATTAAAAAAGAAAAGAAAAGAAGTGTCAGAAATTGTTGCACACTCTAAAAACAACAATGAGAATAGTAGATTTCAGGGAAAATGGCGACATATGGGCGACCACAAAGGAAACATCGTCCATTGAGTCCCATTTTTCTAGATAAGTCAAAATTCACTCTTATCAGCAACAACCTCAATGAACACAGGCTCTGGCCTGTCCCTGAACTAGCACCATCTTTACCTTCAGCTCTGTGGCCAGTGGTTAAGAGCCAAGGCCTTAGACTAAAAGAGAACAAGGCAGGGAGCTTGATTTTCCCACGGTCAAATTTTAATGTAAGAACCGGAGAGATGCCAAACATCCTTTATCCCACCCCCCCCCTCCAAAAAAAAGAAAGTAAATCTTACCCTGACCCCTCTGCTGTCATGGTGTTGAAAAAATTCAATCTCAGGCATTATTTGGAATCCCCACTCATGAATTCATGACTCATTCAGGGTCTCATAAATCTAGAGCTCTTGGAACGCTCTCAAGGATTTAGGTCTATGCTGGTCATCACTCATTTGGACATATTCTACACGTACAATTCCTGAATAAGGGCATGCCACTGCTTCTGTGTCAGATGGGGAGTGGGATCTTTGCAAAGGTTAGGAGCACTCATACCTAGGTCCCATAACCTAGGGTAACTTACGATTATTCCTGTCTGAGGTCCACCAAGTTCCCAGGAAGTAAAGTAGCAATTCTCTTTCCAGTCTTGGAGAAGTTCCTCTTCCTTCAAGTTGGCCACTTGTAACTTTCTTTCTAAGCCCTGTCCTCCAGTCTTTCTTTATCCTCTGGAAAAATTACCTGCCAATAGCCTTTAGAAACACAACCCGGACTCCCCTCCCTCCCCACACTCTGTTGTTGGAAGGAGAAGCTGAAACTTGACAGCTTTGAGATTGATTAAAGTAGTTTTAAAATCTGGATTCACATTTTGACCCACCACCTACTTGCTCGGGGTCTTTGAAAAAGTTAATTAAGCTCTGAGTATCTTAGTTTTTGTAAAAGTGAAATAAAACAGTACAAAATCCCAAGGTTATTATGAAGATTAAATTAGAAAATGCATATTAATTGCTTATCTCAGCAAACGCAATGAACACTCATAAAACACTACTTATCAGGATGGAATTGTAGCTTCCCTATTCATTAGGTCCTATATTTCAGATCTCAATAGGAATAATTTTATTGGATCAATAATATTTTTGAAGCCAGTTGGTGAACTACAAAACATAGATGCCAATACCAAGACTTAGGCTCCCAAGAGAGAAAGAGTGGTAATGCCCATCCCAGTGACTAGTTCTCCAGCTTGAGCCCAGGCAGAGAAAGCTACAGAGAATAGATCCATGGTTCATCTTGTGACTCGATATGAGTATTTCTCTGTATGTTCAACTACACCATGCTCTTGGACTCAGGAACCTACACTGCCCAAACTTTCCTCCAGCCTCTGCTCAACATAGACTCTCCTAACACATCTCAAAAATTGTTTCCATATAAAGGTTACATGAAATACCTGGTTAGAGATATTTCAGAGTAAGGCCTTTGGAAAAACAGTTGGCCGAAGCTGGGGAGTAAGGAGTGATTATTAGCAAGAAAGAGGAAAGTTGATGACAAGAAGATGAGAAAATACAGTGACAGTGGAGGAAAGAAAATAGTGCTTCATTCCTTGTAAAAGTAACACTTCATCCCCATTATGAAATCAGTCGAGATTCTGAGCGTGGAATATATAGAGTTTTGAGAGCATACAAAGAGTGTTATTGGAACAGCTGGGAGTTAGGTATGGACATGAAGCAAATCATCCCAGAAAGCACAAGAAAATCCGGCATGGTGGTTTATAAGCCAAATGAAAGCACTTCCATTATTTTAATAAACAATCTCAAGTGTAGCATCAATGAACAAGGCCAAGGACACAGTGGCATGGGGAGGATTATGGATTTTTCCAGTTTCCATAAGACGACTGAGATAATGTTAAACTTTGTGTTTTGCTAATGAAACAATATAATTCTATGCCAATACTTCTTGCAAGATCTGTCCATGGTATATAATTACAATCTGCTTTATTGTAATAGAAAAACACAGACTAAAAAGTTAAATACTCATGAAGTTTTTCAATTGGATCTTTTGGGTCAACAATGGGAGGTGGCAGAGGATGTACAACTAATGGGTTATTATAAAAATCTGCACATGCAAAGAGAGCACCACAGATGCAACATCTTTCCCCCCAAAACAAACTTAATTTGCAAAAGAGATAAACATTTGAAATTGGAAGCTTTCCCTTCCATTTGAGAAAAAAAGGATATATCATGTCTTAAATAAGAAGAGGCTAGGTCATAAGTGGGAGTCTCTGGGTGGTGCAAATGGTTAAGTGCTCAACTACTAGCCGAAAGGTTGATGGTTTGAACCACTCAGGTGCCTAAGAAGTAAGGCCTGGTGATCTAGTTCCAAAAGTTCTCAGCCTTGAAAACCCTATGAAGCAACTCTACTCTGTGTACATAAGGTTGGTATGAGTTAGAGTAGACTCAATGGCAACTAACAACAACAACAAGGTTCAAAATGTAAAGAAATGAAGCAGATGAAAACTAGATAAACAGTTGAAGTGACTGAATAAGCTTTAAAACAGACAAAATCTGAAAAATATGTACAGAATATAGGAAAAAACTTTAAAAATAATTGAAAAGAATACGCAGAAAAATAAATTCAGTATTGAATAAAGTCAGTAATGAAGTAAAAATGAAAAGCTTTTTTTTTTTTACTTTGAAAAGAAGATAATGTACATTGAGTTTAAAATAGAAAGGGACAATCTGATTAAAAAAAGAGAAAGACTTTCCCCCCTCCCAGCAAGAAGTAACCACCACTCCCAAAAAATAAAGCGATTAAATCAAAATTTTATTCTCAAAAAAAAATATGGAAAAGAAAATCCAGAACTTATGAAAAATCCAAAGATTAGAAACCAAGAGTACAAAATAAGTTCATATAAACAAGACAAATACCTGTGAAGTTTTAAAGGATAAAAAAAAATACTATGAGCTTCAAACAGCCACCATTTACTTTCAGAGGAATTAAAATCAAGTTAGTATCAGATTTTCCTTCTGACACAATCAATACCTAAGTTTCTAGCTGTTGATCACATGTCAAAGCCCAGAGAGGTATTCTCAGATCTGTACGGTCTCAGATTATATGTTGGCTATAATGCCTTTTTGAAAAGAAAAACCAAACACTGGAAAATATTTTGCACAGTGCAGAGAAACAGGAGATGGTCATTGAAACACAGTTATTACGTGGATGATTAAAAACACAAAGTGCTAATGAAACATGGATGGTCGCAGATGTCACAAGTATTCCCAAGTCCTCCAGTCAGCTTTCCCTTAGTATCCAAATATAATAGGCAGAGGCCCATCCGACAGGATCCAAAGGGCGTCTTGTGTCCTCAATGCTCTTATTTTTCTTTGGGACCTCTGCTTGTGAGGTCCTGTAGGGAGCCCCAGCTCCCTTAACCCACTTCACCTCAGAATGTGGATCTATCCCTTTTCAGCCGTTCCCTAAGTGTACTGGTTTTCTAAAGCTGCTGTAACAAAGGACCACAACCTGGGGGGCTTAAAATAACATAAAATTATTGATTTGCTGTTCTGGAGGCCAGAAGTCTGAAATCAAGATGTCAGCAGGATCATGCTTTCTCTGAAGGCTCTAGAGGAAGAAACTACCTTGCTTTTTCCTAGCTTCTCATGGTTCCTGGCAACCCTTGGTGTTCCTTCACTTGTAGATGCATCATTCCATTCTCTGGTTCTGTCTTTACACGGCCATCTTCCATCTGTGTCTGTCTCTTCTTTTTATAAGGACATCAGTAATATCCTATTTCGAAACAAGTTACATTTCCCGGTACTGGGGGTTAGGACATCAACATATTTTGGAAAGGACACAATTCAACCCATAACACCAAGCAACCACAAACTTGGTGCTAGAATGTAAACCCTATGGGATAAGGATTTTGTCTGTCTGTATCTGGCTGATGCTGTCCTGTGTCCTAAATTCCAGTTGTCTGATGTCGTTGGTTCTCTAACTGAAGGACTCCTTTTAATATTTCTTACAAGTTTGGTTTTTATGAATTCCCTTAATTTCTGTTTATCTGGAAATGTCTTAGTTTTGCCATCACATCTAAGAGAGAGTTTTTTAGGATAAATTACTGGTGGTTGCCTTTTTTTTTCTTTCCAAAGTTTTACATATGTCATCCCATTGCCTTATTGCCTGCATTAAAGAAAAAAAAAACCACACCAAACCCATTGCCATTGAGTCAATTCTGACTCATAGCAACCCTATAGGACAGAGCAGAACTGCCCCATAGAGTTTCCAAGGAATGGGTTGTGGATTCGAACTGCCAACCTTTTGGTTAGCAGCGGAACTCTTAACCACTATGCCACCAGGGTTTCCTCTTGCCTGCATAGTTTCTTCTAAATAATCAGGTTTTAGTCTTATTGTTTCCCCTTTGTGTCTTTTCATTTTTCTCTAGCTGCTCTCAGGCTTCTTTCTTTGTCTTTGGTTTTGGCAAGTGTGATTATGATACGGCTTGATGAATCTATTTTGGGGTCTACCCTACATGGGTTCGTTAATTTCTTGGATGTTCAGTTTTTCATATTTCATGATATCTGGGGAGTTTTCTGTCAGCAAATCTTCAATAATCTCTGCGTTTTCCACTTCCTGCTGCTGTTTTGGAACTCTGATCATACACAAATTATTGCTCTTGACTGTGTCCTGCTTAATTCTTACATTGTCTTTTTTTTTTCTCATTCTTTTCTCTGATTTTTCCTCAAAAAAGTGGCATCCATGGATTTTTCTTCAGTCTTGCTGATTCTTTCACTACTTCAAATTTGCTCTTATACCCTTCTATTGAGTTGTCCATTTCTGAATTTTTTTTTTATCTTTTTGGGGCAGTTCTACTCTGTCCTATAGAGTTGCTATGAGTCAGAATTGACTTAAGGGCAACAGGTTTGGTTTTTGGATTTCTAGTTGCTGTTTTTGTATGATTTCTAAGTGTTTATTTTGGTGTTTTATTCTTGTATTATTTTCCTGAATTCTTCTATTGCTTTGTCTGTATTTTCCTTGATTTGGGCCATGTTTTCATTGGTTTTGTCTGTGTTTTCCTTTGTCTTTTTCCTAACCTCTTGGAGAGCCCTAAATATTAGTCTTTTGAATTCCATATCAGGTAGTTCCACTGCCTTTTCATCTACCAAATATTATTTGATTCATTATTTTTGTTGCTTGCTGGAGCCATCTTGTTTTGCTTTTTTACATGTTTTGATATTTTCTGGTCTCTCTGAGACATTAAGGTATTATTTTCTTTCTTTCTTTATTATATGTTCATTTGCTTCATTCTACTTTTTTGTTTTGTTTTGATATGTCAGGACAGCAGGCCAGGTGTGCTTTGCTGTCTGCTTGTCTGTGTGCATAGCTTTTGCCACCTTTTTGGGTAGACATAGCAGCAGCAGGAATGGTGAGCTCGCTTTGCTGTTCACTGGCTTGGGAGGTGACTGAAGGTGGACTGGGTGGGCACTCTTTGCCTCCTGGTGTTGGTCCAGCAATGTGGGAGCATTCACAGCCCCTTGCAAGATGGGGGGATGTCAGACAGGGAGTGGTACAAGCTCATTTCCCACCATTTAGTACCTAGTTGAGTGGCTGGAGCAGAGGATTTGTTCAGGCCCAGTGCACAGGCAGGCTTGAGTGTTGGGGACACTCTAGCCATGTTGGAATGGCAGGAGCCAGTGGGAAGGGGGTAGGTGGTGTATGGGGCTAATTAGGAGGGAGAGACAAAAATTAAAAAAAGGGTAGCCAATGGGGTGGGGCTGGGAAGACCTGGGGACTTGTGGGAGGTTGGGGGAGGGGGCATATGGAGATAGGTGTGAGGTAGAAAGAAAAGAGAGAAAAAAAAAAAGAAAATAAATACCAGTGCGGTGGCGGTCGGCAGGTGGATGTGGGGCAGACTCAGGACAGCAGTGGGCTGGTGCTCCAGTGACACTCTATCCACGGTGGTGTGGGGGGCCAGCATAAAGGGGGGGGGATCTGGCTTATAGATCTAGGGGGAAGAGAGAAAGGAAAGAAAAAAATGGTGGTGCGGTGGAAGCCAGCTTGTGGGGGTGGGGCAGACCCTGGGTGGTGGCAGACCAGTGACTTTCTAGCCACAGAGGGGCAGCAGGTGCCAGCAGGAAGTGGGGGGAGGTGTTGTATGGGGCTAGGTGGGAGAGAGAAAGAAAAGAAACAAAGAGAAAAAATTAAAATTAAAATTACTGTGGGGGCTGGTTAGTGGAGGTGGGGTGGAACAGATGGCTGGTGGAAAGGGAGGGGAGGTGACATACAGGGCTAGGTGGGAGGGAGAAAGAAAAAAAAGAAAGGGGAAAAAATGACATCATGGTGGGAGCCAGCAGGTGAGGGCTCGGTGGACCTGGGATGGCAGCAGGCTGGTGGCTCTCTGGCCGTTGTAGTGCTGCAGGGGCCTGCGGCAAGGCTGAGAGGTGGTGTATGGGGCTAGGTGGGAGGGAGAAAAAAAAGGAAAAAAGAAAAAAAAGCCAAGCAGTGGGAGGGGTCGGGGCAGGCTGGGGGTGGGGGGGTGGAATTTGTATTGTGAACACTGGCAATGGGAGCCGCTGGGATGAGGAGGTTCTTGCTTCAACTCCTCAGAAGGGTGAGTGGTGGGAAAGTGTGTATCTCTTGTTACTGGGTGCTCTTTCTCCTGTTGGGAGCTCCGTGAAGTTACCTTCCCATATTCCCTCTCAGGGGTTGTTGCTGACTGTTCGTCCAGATGGCAACTTTGTGTGGTGTTATTTGACAGGGGACCTCCACTCCTCATATCTCCTCATTCTCTGTTTTATGTCAGTTTCTTCTATTTGGAGTTTGATCTAGTTCTTTATCCCTTTGTTTGATGCTTAGGGTTCTAGGATTGACATTTGTATCTATTTTATTTAGTTTTTTGGGTTTTTGCTGCAGAGGGATGGCATGGTGCATCTGTCTAGGTAAACATGCTGTCTCTGCCTCTGCCTCTGGGAATCCTTTTATTATGAAGAGCACTCTGCCTCTGTTTGACCTGGCCAGGTTAGCCTGGGCCATCTCTCCCATAACCCAAAACTCTTTAGATGTGTTCCAAAGTAAAAGAGGTATTTTCTGCAAAAAAGATTTTTTTTTCTATTTTTTTAAATTGAGGACGGATGAAAGCTTTAAAGAAATGGCATTACCCTACACATATATGTTTATTTTCCTGTGGTCCTGTGATATTGGTAAGCCTAGAATTATTAAAGAGAGAATAACAAAATGAAATTAATAAGCAAAATGATGATAGAATAATGGAAGTTAGGAAGAAAAAACAAAACTTAAAATTAAAAAATTCTTTGCTTAAAAGGGAGACAAAAATATTGGTTTTGATTTGTTTGGCATAATTATGTAAAAATTATGTAAATATAATTTGTGAGGATATGATATGTTGTGAGATAATTACTGGTAGAATTGTAAATTGTGTATTTTTTACATCTTGGCTACATTTTAAGGCAAATAGTGTTGTGTATAGTAAGTGCTCAATAAATACCTGTTGAAAAAATGAATAAAATGGTTCATTTATCAGAAGACAAAATAGACAACTGGTAAAAAAGGAGCATAAAATAGGTAGTTTAAAATATGATTAGAGATTTCATAGCAACAGCAAAAATTATAATCAAAAGGTATAACCGACCTAAATTCTCATTTTAAATAGGTGATGAGTTTCAGATTGGATTTTTTTTCTTTTTTCTTTTCTTTAATGTATCTGCTACTTTTAAGAGAAATTCTAAAATAAAATGGGATGGGAAAACTAAAATTGCAATGTTTGGTAAATTACATAAATGAGAATGTAAGGCAATCAGGATTGGCAGTATTAAAATCAAGTCATATATTAAATTTAAAGCAGAATATGTTGTTATACAAAATAAAACATGACATAAAATTAATAAAGTAAAAATAACTGGAAATAAAAAGAGAAAAATACAAGAAGCCGCATCTAGTACAAGATGTCTGCTTGTTATCATCAATTTGTGGCTAATTAAGTAGAGAGAGATGGATAAAAGCTAATGAATGGCATAATGAAAAACAGCAGATAAATATAATCATAACTTAGGTACACCACAAACTGGACATTTTTGTTGACTTTTGCTAGTTGTAGTATATTTTCTTCTATGGCAAAAAGTAATAGATGCTAAAAAAATTCAGGTATTTCCAAATCATCTGTAAGAAAAAGAAAAATCTAAATCACCTCTCTTTTGCGCCCTCAAACTATATATCCACCTTTCTACCTGACTCCTCTGTTTGGATGTTCCTTGTTTTTGTTAGTCGCTATTGAGTTAGCCCTGACTCAAAGCAACCTTATGTGTAACAGAATGAAACTGCCCAGTCCTGTGCCATCTCCATGATCTTTGATATGTTTGAGCCCATTGTTGAGGCTGTTGTGTCAATCCATCTCAGTGAGGGTTTTCTTCGTTTTCTCTGACCCTCTACTTTATCAAACATGATGTTTTTTCTAGAGATTGGTCCTTCCTGATGATGTGTCCAAAGTAAGTGTCTTAGGCTGGGTTCTCTAGAGAAGCAAAATCAGTAAAGCATATAAGTACATATACAGAGAGATTCATATCAAGGAAATGTCTCACATGGTTGTAGAGGCTGGAAAGTCCCAAGCCTGTGGGTCAGGATAGAGGCTTCTCCTGATTTCTGTAGCCATAGGGGCTGGCAAACTCAAGATCGGCAGGACAAAGAGCAGGGCTCTTGCTCATAGGCTGCGAAAATGGATGAATTCCAAGATTGGCAGGGAAGACTGCAGGTAAGCTGCTAGCTCAAGTCCCAAGAACTGGAGGTCAGACAAACAGGAGCCAGCTGCAGGATCCAGAACAAGAAAAGCCCACAAGCCTTGCCAGAATGTCCATTTATATTCAATGCAGGCCACACACCCAAGGAAACTCTCTTTCAACTGATTGGCTGGATCACAGGGGATCCCATCATTGAGGTGGATCACATTATATCAAATCTCATCATGGAAGTGATCAAAACATCATATGACTGCCAAACCACTGAGAACCATGGCCCCACCAAGTTGACACACAACCTTAACCATCACAGTAAGCAAGACAAGGATGTCCTTTAGGTACTGGAAGTATCTACATGTGTGGCACTGAGCTCTTTCTCCATTCAAATATGCGTTTCTTCTTCCCCTATATCTCTAAGTGGCACTGTTGCCAATCCATGTACTCAAGCTAGAGACCTAAATGAAACCTTAGGTTCCTCTTTGCTGTCATCCTTATGGATGACCCTCGTCTTATGAATCTTATGGATGATCCTCATCTACATTGCCACAGTCATAGGCAGCTCAGGCACCTGTCATCTCTCCCCTGGGTGACTGCCCTGCCTGACTCTCTGCTTTTGTTGACTGTCGCTCTTTCACCTGTCCCCTTTGATCCACAGAACCTATACTTGCCGTGCTTTCTCATGCTTCGATTCCCTTGCATGCTTTATTTTCTCATCATTCCTGGCCTTGTCCAGCTGGAATATGGTTGCACATCCCTCCAGTGTCAGCTCAAGCAGTGCACTGTCAATGAGATCTCTTAGACAGATTTAGTTCCTCTTTCCAAGAAACTTGCAGAGCCCCTGGTACTCATTTCTACAGTAACACTTGTCACCTGACGTACCTGTTTGCATGACTACCTCTCCACTCAACTATGAGTTTGTTGAATGTAGGAACATGTATTTTCATTTTTACTTACTTAGCTCCTAACATGTTGTTGTTGCTAGCTGCCATCAGTTTGGCCCTGACTCATGGCGACCCCATCCACAATGGGACAAAATACTGCTTGGTCCTGCGCCACACCCATGATTGGTTGCAGATTGAACTGTTATGATCCATAGGGTTTCAAAAGGAGATCACCAGGACTTTCTTCCCGAGTCTGTCTTAATCTGGAAATTCTGCTGAAACCTGTTCAACATCATAGCAACAGGCAAGCCTCCACTGATAGATGGGTGGTGGCTACACGTGAGGTGCATTGGCTGGGTATTGAACCCAGATCCCCTACATAGAAGAAGAGATTTATACCAGTGAACCACCAGGGTCCCCTAGCCTCTAGCATAGTGGTCAGAATACAGAAAACACTAACTTTGGCATGTAGTCAAGTGGGTTTAGAAAACCTGCCTCTATATCAGAATCACCTGAGCACCTTAAAAAAAAAAATTCTGAATCTGAATTTTTTGGGGGTTGAAGTCTGGTTCTTATGCAGCTGATATATGAATCAATATTTGGAAGCCACTGATCTAGGTTATTCATAGATGACAAACTGGAGTCTGGAGGAGTGGACTGACTTGTTTATAGTAATGCAACTGGTTAAAGGGCAAGTGGGGAACAAAGCCAGGCCTCCTCTCTCCTGGTACCAGCTCTCTCCAGTTGTCCTCCACAAGCCAGGAGAATATCATGTAGTTAAACTAACCAGTTAACATCAAGAGTGTTAAACTGCATATGTAGTCCTTCACTTAAGGGAGTGTATCATCCTGGTCTGTCCTGTGGGACATCCTGATCTTACTAAATACTCTGAGCTGGTGGTTCTTCTCTCTTGATTAGAAAGATAGAATTTAATGGGATCTTGCTGTATAAATGTTTTCTCTATCTTCTTTCCCAGACCCACAGGGAGAGGACACACATGGGAATCAGAATACTTGGGTTAAAGACCCGACTTTTCCTTAGAAGGTCAGTTAATCTTTTAAGCCCCTTCTACTCCACTGTAACATGGGGAAAATGATACCTCCTCAATGTACTTCCTTTCACAGGGCTTATTTTTATATCTGGCACTGGCCTTTTGCAGGATTATGGGCTGGTTGGTTTGGGTGCCGCTAAGTTTGATCTAATAGTGTTCCACTTCTAAGACAGCAATGAGTGTAATGTAATGTAGGAAGCACTGGGGTGAAACTGTAATTGCAGTGAGATGGGTATACCAGCTGGATGAGCAGACAGACCTGTGGGAGTCCCAGGCATCAGTGGGAGGGGAAGCTGAGTTGCCCTGCTGGTGAGACACAGAGCTTTCCATGTGCTCTTTCGTTGCTTCATTCATTGTTTGTTCACTCATCCTACATTTCATTATTATGTACCTACTGTGTTCCCGTGAAGGCAGTGGTAGTTCAGTGGTAGAATTTTCATCTTCCATGCAGGAGACGTAGGTTAGATTCCTGTCCAATCACTTCATGTACAGCCACCACCTGTCAGTGGAGGCTCATGTCTTGCTATGATGCTAAACAAGTTTCAGCACAGCTTCCAGACTAAGATGAACTAGGAAGAAAGGCCTTGCAATCTACATCTGAAAATCAGCCAGTAAAAACCCGATGGATCACAACAATCCAATCTGTAACCGATCATGGAGATGGCTCAGGACCAGGCAGTGTTTTGTTCCATTGTGCATGGGATGTCCATGAGTCAGGGGTCAGTTTGACTCCAGCTAACAACAACTGTGTTCTTGGAAAATTGCCATTCAAATCCACCAGCCTCTCCTTGAAACCCTATGGGGCAGTTCTACTATGTCCTACGGGGTTGCTATTAGTTGGAATTGACCCAGTGGCAACAGGTTTTTTTTTTGTTTTGTTTTTTTCTTTTGGATTGGGGATACAGGAATAAAACAGACAAGACCCTCCAAAACTTAGGGCATAACAGGGAAAATAGGCAATTTTTCAAGCGGTTACAACAAAGTGAAGGGAAAGAACAGGGAGCTGTGGGTAAAAACTTAGGTGACTCTAGACCAGCCTCGGGAGACAGAAAGAGACACCTGGAGGAAGTGACGTTTCGACCGAAACCTGGGAATTGAGGTTTGATCAGGTAAGGACACAACATATGTGCAAAGCCTCAGAATCAAGAGAAATCAAGGCACCATCTGACAGCTGGATTCAGCACAGCCTGAGCACGGAGTGCGAGGAAAGGAAGGGAGGGGTCAGATGAGGTGGATTCTACACACACCAATAAAGGAAATAAAATTCCTTCTAAAAGCAGTAGAAGCAAAGCAAGGGTTTTAGGCAGGGAAGTGACTTAATCAGAGTTTTTTTTACTTGTTCACAGACTTGTTCGTGCTGGACCACCACGAGAACAGTGGACGCTCTGTCTATTCCCTTCCTAACTGACCACACCCCTCTTCTATTATCAGAGGCAACATTCTCCTGACACTGATGTTCCTCATGCCTATGCTTTTCCTACTGTGCATATATACACATCCATACACACACCATACACACACGTATTACATTAACATTTTTCACTTCATATAAATGGTGATATACTGTACAAATTCTTCTGCACCTCCATTTTCTACTTAATATTATGTATTTTATTTTCATCCTTGTCAATACACAAGACTTGGATTTACTCATTTCCACTTCTGTATGTCATTCAATTATGTGAATATACAGCAACTGATTTATCCATTCTCCTCTTGATGGGTGTAGTTTGTTTCTAAATACTTGCTATTATAAGCAATGCTGCTATGAACATCCAGTTATGTGGGTACCTGTGTAAGAGTCTCCATAGGGTAAATTCCTAAGAGAAAAACCACTGGATCACGGGAATATGCATCGCCACATTTCCTAACTAGTACAAGATTGTTCCCTCAAAGTGGTTGCACTAATTTTTACCCCAATAGCAATGTACAGTTCTTCTTTCTCTTCATCCATGATTGCACTTGACATTGTTAGACACTTTCATTTTAGACATCTCGAGTAAATTCTTTGAATAAAATTCATCAAGGTGGAACTGTTCTTTATGTCTGGTGACCATCTGCTAGCACTCTGCATATGTGCCTAGTCAGTCTAGTGGGTAAGTAAGTTTGTAGCGAAAGCATCTACCTAAATATTCTGCGTGCCCCATACATATATAATTTAAACTAAATTTGAGAAAGGAGAATCCTGTTTTGGTGTCCCTTGCTCAGATTCCTGGTTTGCTTGAAGGTGTCAAGTTGGAAGTTGTCCATGTTGATGTTTCTTACAGTTTACTATCCAGTTAATAGAAATTAACAATAATGATAAGATTTGTGATGTTTAGATCAATTTTAATTGCATTGATAAATGTAATAGTGATTTATCAAATGATTTTATAAGATCAATAAAAAAGGAACCATCCTCTAAGAGGGTGGGTGGAATGGGAGTTATGCGAGGATAAACCAAAAAACCAAACCTGTTGCTGTCAAGTGGATTCCGACTCATAGAGACCCTATAAGACAGGGTAGAACTGCCCCTAAGTCTGTAATCTTTATGGAAGCAGACTGCCACATATATCTCCTGCAGAGTAGCTGGTAGATTGGAACCACTGAGCACTTAACCACTGTGCCACCAGGGCTCCTTACGTGAGGATATGGATGGCTTAAGAAATTCTGCTTTGTATGTATGTGGGTATATGTCTCCACAGTCCTCTAAAGAACTCTTTCAATGCTAGAGCCCTTCAGAACTGCTTCCTTGCCTTTGGAGACCTTTAGGAGATCTTTTAGGAGAAAATATATGGAAAAAAACCCGTAATGAACAGGTTGTTACACTTAAGTATATGACATCAGACTTAGAGTTCCTTTAGAATGAAAAGCTATTAGATTTTTTTGTTCGTTAGCTGTGTTTCACCATCCCCATGATCCATTGCAGACTGGACTGTTGTGATCCATAGAGCTTTCATTTGTTGAGTTCTGGAAGTAGATCAACAGGCCCTTCTTTGTACTCCATCTCAGTTTGGAAGCTCCACTGACACCTGTTCAGCATCATAGCAACATGCTAGTCTCATGACAGACAGGTGGTGGCTGTGCATGAGTTGCCTAGGCTGGAAATCAAACCTGGGTCTACCACATTGAAGGCAAGAATTCTACCTCTGAACCCCAAAATCAATAGATTATGGCTGACACAAAATGAAAAGATGTGTCCTGTGAAGGTATAAAGGCTTTTCTTGCCCCTCTTCAATTATGGAATCTTGAAGGAATTATACTAAAAACAGCATAATTTTGAGAATTTGTTGCTAAATCCCCAAATACCAAATCTGAAAGGGCCCTGGTTCTTCATGTGAGATGTTGGTCAGCCTCCAGATTCAGGAGCCAAGATTCCAGGTGGCAGTGTACCCGGGAGCTATGAGAGAGATGAATTCTGAGGAAAGTGTTTGGATTGTCCGGGAGCCACGGGTGTTGTTTGTCTCCTCATTCTGGCCCATCAGCCCCTGAGCAGCAGTTGTAAGGATGAGGGTGAGACCTTCCAAGTCTTCAGAGTCAGCAGGGTGCCGTAGTGCAGGGAGGCTCAGAGAGAGAGCTTGAAACACAATAGTGATTGAAATGATAAGCAGAACTTGAGTTTGATTGAATGTCCATCTGAGAGTCTCCGATTTTTCCAACCAGACTCGGTTGCAGAAATCACTGAACTGGACTAAGGTTTAAGAAGGAAACTGGTGGAAACTGTGATGTTTGCTTTGGTGTGTCAGGTTTCAGAACAGTCTGTACAACTGTGAGAATAGAACTAGCTAAGTGTTGAGCGCGTCTGAGATGAGATTCCTTGTACAGGCAGAATGATTATTGTAATTTTCCTATTACAAAATCAGTACACGTTTCCCACAGAAAGTACACTTTGTCATTACTCTTGATTTTTGGCCGCTGGTTTCAGTTTATTCTGAGAGTTTTCTAGAGAAGGCAGGTCTAGGTCACCTAGAATAAGATGACTTTCACTGCCTTGCTGAGCCTGTGGGCACAATTAAGTCTTCCTTGACCTGTGGTGACACAGAGAATCAAAAGGTATTTTCTGAGGAGATCCATTAGAGAAAATACCAGAAGGAACAGGCAGTTACACTCAAACTTATGAAGGCAGAACTGGCTTTCTGTCAGAATTTCCTCTAGAAACCTTTCTGAATTCCCTGTGGGAAGAAGACATGGCAACTTTTCTTGGCTAAATTCACATCTTCTGAGCTTCATGAACAAATGATGATGAGGTCTTGGTTCAGAATGTTTCAACTAATTCCTCCTACAAAATCAAGTCATATAAGTGAGTCAGGTCATTTAGGAAATGGTAACTCAGGAGACTAACAAGTCACAGAAAGATTGTTCATAATAAATTGGAGCCCAAATGGGTATTGAATTGCATGATAGGCATTTAAAAAATAAAGTTGCTGTCGAGTTTGATTCCGGCTCACGATGACCCCATGTGTGTCAGAGTATACAACTGTGCTCCATACGGTTTGCAATGGCAGGTTTTTCTGAAGTAGGTCACCAGGCCTTTTGAGGTATCTGTGGGTGGACTCGAACCTCCAACCTTTTGGTTAGCAGCCAAGCATTTTAACTATTTGCACCTTCTAGGGACTCCTGATTACAGCCAGAAAGCTCATTAGAAGTGAGGATGGCGAGACTTCATCTCACATACTTTGGACATGTTACCAGGAGGGACCAGTCCCTGGAGAAGGACATCATGCCTGGTAAAGTAGAGGGTCAGTGAAAAAGAGGAAAACCCTCAACAAGATGGATTGACACAGTGGTTGCAACAATGGGCTCAAACATAACAATGATTGTGAGGATGGCACAGGACCAGGCAGTGTTTTGTTCTGTTGTACATAGGGTCGCTATGAGTGGGAACTGACTCAGCGGTGCCTAACGACAACAGGAACTCCTGACGGGTATAAGTTGGCATTTAACAGTGCTTTGAGCTCTTACTATGTTCAAGGCAAACACATTTACACAGATTACTTCATCTATTCCTCACAATGACTTTATTGAGTTGAGGGCTATTGGTCTCATTTTATAAATGAGTAAATCAAGTCTTCAAGAGTTTAAAAAAAAAAACCCTCCAAAGTCTCTGAACGAGTGAGTAGCAAATCCAGCCCTCAAATCCAGGTTAATAGCCTTGCTCTTAACCATTTTTTTCAATATTTGAAGTAGTCTAGAATCCTTTCACAGTTCAATTTTGCTTTCATACCATATTTTAATCTAGAAGAAAAGGCATAATCCCCAGAGATCCAGATTGCATAAATAGAGATTTTCTAATACATTCAGAATCAAGAGCTTATTTTCCAGGCATTGAGCTAAAGATGATGATCACCAGGAGGAATCCTGATGGATGCCCTTATTTCCAATATCCTAAAGGCACAGGGGCACAGGCTTAGAAGTGGAAAATGTGCATGGCAACAGATTTCAGTCCACTTCAGGAAAAGGAGAATGGTATAATGTGTCGGCACCACTCTTTGTATACGCGGGCCAGGATGTGGAATGTACAGATTCATGCACAAATTTTTGTGTTGACATGTTTTCACTCCTCTTAGATAAGGAGACTTGGTGGTGCAATGGTTAAGTGCTCAGTTCCTAACTGAAAGGTCAGTGGTTTGAACCTACCAGTGTCCCTGCAAGAGAAAAGACTTGGCGATCTGTTCCCGTAAAGATTACAGCCTTGGAGACCCCATACGGCAGGTCTACTCTGTCCTATGCGCTCACTATGAGTCGGAATCAACTTGATGGCTCGCAACAACAAGGTGGCTTAAACGGTTTACACTCAACTGCTAACCTAAACGTTGATGGTTTGGACCACCCAGGGATACCATGAAGAAACGGGCTGGCAAGATTTGATTTTTTTGCACATGTCTATTTAATTGTTTCAGGAACATATAGATCTCCCGCCTTTCTGTATTCATTTTAGAATCAGCTTGTAAATTTCTAAAATCCTGCTGGGGCATTGATTGGGATTATACTGAATCCATAGATCAGTTTGGAGAACATTAACATCTTAACACTATTGGGCCTTCTAATTCATGAATAATATATATCCACATTTATTTAGGTCTTTTTTGATTTATTTCATTAGTGTTTTATAGTTTTCAGCATACTGATACCACACATATTTTGTTAGATTTATACTAAGCATGTCTTTTTTTTTGTTTGTTTGTTTTTTTGGTGCCCTAGTAAATTGTACTGTTTTAAATTTCTATTTCCAATTTTTCATTGCTAGTTATAGAAATACAACTGATTTTTGAGTATTGACCTTATAGCCAGCAAATCTGCTAAACACACTTATTAGCTCTAGAATCTTTGTTTGTAGACTTGTTGGGGATTTCTATATAGAGAATCATTTCATTCTCTTTTCTTGTTATGCTGGCTAAAACTTCCAGTACTATGTAGGAGTGGTGAGAGTAGACATCCTTGCCTTGCCCCCAGTCTTAGGGTGAGAGCATTTCATCTTTGACTATTAAGTATACTGTTGATTCTAGGCTTACTTAGATGCCCTGGTTGTGTACTGGTTAAGAGTTTGGCTGTTAACCAAAATGTCACCAGCCACTCCTTGGAAACCCTGTTGGGCAGTTCTACTCTGTCCTATAGGGTTGCTATGAGTCAGAATTGACTTGTCGGCCATGGGTTTTTGGTTGGTTATATCAAACTGAGAAAATTCCCTTCTATTCCTAGTTTGCTGAAAGTTTTTATCATTAATGGATATTGAATTATCAAATGGTGTTTATAGTATTTTATTATCTATTTATATAATCTTGTGGCTTTTCTTCATAATCTGTTGATATGATGGATTACATTTATTTATTGATTATTTATTTATTGATAGTCAAGTGTTGAACAAGATTTTCCATTCCCAGGATATTTGTTTAAATGTTTTATGCTTTGTTCTGGGATAAAATTAAGTTACTTGGAATCAGGTTGATCCTTCCGAGGCTTACATATTCTTAGGGAGCAAGCCCAGAGCAGCCTTTCCCCTAGGGTGGTTTGGCCCCACCACTGAAGAGAAGCTCTCCTACCACTCCCTTGTGTGCTGTGTGTGTTAGGAGGGAGGTCTTTGCACTCTGGAGGGTGAGGATATGAGTTACACCCAGCCCTTGTGATTCCTGGGGGTTGTTCTGACTACTTCTTTGCAGAGGGTCTTTCTCTAACCTTGGTAGGTTCTTCATGCTCATACACAGATCCAGTCTCAGCTGAAGACTCCAGAACAGCCCTCTGCTGATCTCCACATCTCTCTGTCTTTGCTTTCTTCTCTCCACACTTTTCCATGAAAATTATAACTTCCTAGCCCCCTGCCCTGTGGCCCCAAGACTCCAAGTTCTGTGCCCTCATTCCTGGAAGTCTGCTAGTTTTCCATTTGTTCCCCTCCATGCTCTTAGTCATGGAACCCTCTGTTGTCAGTCGGTTGGAAGAACCCTTTGTGGGTGGTGAGTTGGGGTACTCATCAGGCTTCCTTCGTTTGTTTCCCTTCTCTGAGGGATCACTGTCCTGTGCTGTCGATGGTTGAATTTCTGAAAACTGTTGTTTCATGCATTCTGTCTGATTCTCCACTGGTTTAAGGCAGAAGTAGAACTCTGATCTGTTATGCCACCCCGGCTGGAATGGAAGTCTCTTTCTACTTATTTTTAATACTGGAATCAAAGTAGCCTTTTCCAGAAAGCTTTCCCTAACTGTTCCAGTTCTCATTCTCTATGTGTCTCTGACAGATAGAGTGATGTCCATCAGATCCTCACCTTGAGCCAGGGAGCAGTTAGCACAGCCCTCACTAGCTCTATATGCACTGAAGAGTCTCAACTCATCTGTAAGATAAGGGTGGTCATTTTTGCTCCCCATGGATGAGTTAACTAAGACCCAGAGAGATTAAATCATTTGCATAAAGTAACATAGCTTGTGGCAAAGACAGGCCTTAGGCCCATATCCTCTGACTCTTCATCTCACATATCAAAATAAACTCCATGTAGAATAAATGGTTAAATGAGAGAAAATGAGAACATACAAAACTAGAAGAAAATACGCATGAATATTTAGCTTATCTCTACCTATTGCCGTTGAGTTGATTTCGACTCATAGCAGCTCTATAGGACAGGGTAGAACGGTCCCATAGGGTTTCCTAGGATGTAATCTTTATGAAAGCAGTTGGCCACATCTTTCTCCCTTGACAGCTGGTGGGTATGAACTGCCGACCTTTCAGTTAGCAGCTGAGCTCTTAACCATTGTGCCACTAGGGCTCCAGGCTTATATCTAGATGTACACAAAAGCAATAGAAGGAAGGCATAAAATATTCTGTTATAGGATTGTGCTGTGACCAAACCACATGTTCAAATTTAGGCATTTAATTTTCTCTCCACTGTATGCTGCTAATTACTATACTGTGATGAACATCTTCTTGTGTAGAGCTTTCTTGCCTCACACGTGTTGAATTATTTCTTTAAGATTGGCTTTTCAGACTTCTGGGCAACATGGTGCTATAGACAGAAACACCACGCTGTCACTCCACAGCAAAGATCCGAAAAACTAAGTCAAACAGAGACACACTTCAATCTTGAAACCCTAAGCATCAAATGAAGAGATAAAGAACTCAGTCAAACACTGAATGGAATAAGAACCTGACAGAGAACAGAGCAAAGAGAGATACATGCAGAGGTCCCTTATCAGCTAATGCAGCACAGATCCGCCATCTTGGATTCTGATCAGAGATCGGCGAACAGGTGGTATGAGAAAGTAGCTTCACAGAGCTTCCAGCAGGAGACAGAACAACCAGTAACCAGTGATATACACTTTCCCACCCCCACCCTTCTTCACCCCCACTCGGTCTCCTCTGCTTTCTGTGGCCACAGTCTCTTGGCCGAGAAGCACCGGCTTCACCTCAGAGCCACTAGGATTCCACCTGCCTACACTGGCCGGCTCCCTGAGTGCCATTTGTTGGCTGCTGGTGTTGCTTTTTTCTGCTTCTTTAGATTTCTTCCTTACCTCTGACCACCTCCCCCTCCTTTCTCTCAAATACCTGGCTCTGTGTGCCGTCTTTGCTTCTTCCTGAAAGGCTGTGAAACACAGCTCGACTATGAAACTGCTTCCCAGCCTGTACCACCATGCTGGTAGGACCCCTGGGACTTTTGTTTGTTTGTTCTGATTTGATTTTTCTTTTTCTTTTCTCAGCTCAGGAGCCTCTTCTAGCCAGGCAGTACTGCATGGCTTGGGAGCTACTCCCTTACACTGTGCACGCGCACAGTGGCATCCCTGGGGGCATTTCTTTTCTCTTTTTTTTTTTTATTTGTTTGTTTGTTTTGTTTGCTTTGTTTGCTTTGTTTTCCGCTCTTTCTCCCTTTTTGTCTTTCTTTGTTTCTCAGTTTCTCAGCTCTCTATACTTACTTTCTCTTCCTGTCTCCTGTCTCCTTCACAGCCTGGGAGCAACTTCCCCAGTCCTCGCAGCTGCACTGGTGGGATCCCTGGGAGACCCTTTTTTTCTCTAATTTTTATTTATTAATTTTTTTCTTTTACCATTTTCTTTTTTCTCCATTTCTCAGTCTCTCATCTCTCCACTCCAATGGCAAGCTCCCTTAACACTGTTTTTTATTTGTTTGTTTCTTTGTGTGTATGTGTTTGGCCCTGTTCCTCTCTCCTCTCACTCCTCTTTCCCATACCCATCTTAGCTGTACACATTACAATATCCTCCCTCCTTCCTGCCTACCTGCATCATGCACTGAACATCACACCCCCAAGCAGCACAGGCACAGCCTACCGGAACCTGCCCTGCACTGATTGCTGGCCTGCTCTGTCAGCTCTAGTACATGCCCAAACAACCCATTCCAGCAACTTCCCCTCAGCTGGACCTGCCCTGCTATACCATACCTGAGAGACTGACCCTGCCCATTGGAGAATGAGGTGAAAATTATCGTGCCCACAGACGAGCAAACAACAAAGGATTCACAGCCCGCCTGCTCAGACATAACCAAATAAAACAAAAAGCAGCACAAAACAAACAAATCTACAATCAATAAACAAGGAAAATAACTACTGAATGACCCAAAGACAGCAGACAATATCAAAATATATACAAAAACAGGACAGGATGGTTCCAGGTGTCCAAAATAAAACACCAGATGACTTTCCAGTAGGAGAAAAGGCACTAGAACTACCTGAAAGGGAATTCAAATCTCTAATACTCAGAGCTATCCAAGAATTGAAGCGAAAAGCAGACAAAATGAGGAAAAAGTAGACAAATTCACAGAAAAGACACAAATTCATGGAAAATACAGACCAAAAAAATGAAAGAATTCAGGAAAATAATACAGGAACAAAGTGCCAAAATAAATTCACAACTAGAAATCATACAAAAACAACAATTAGAAATCCAAAAGATAAACAACAAGATTTCAGAAATGGACAGTGTTATAGAAGGGCTGAGGAGCAGATTTGAAACAATAGAAGACAGGATCGGCAAAATTGAAGATAAACAATTGGATACAACTCTGTTTGAGGAAAAATCAGAAAAAAGAACAAAGAAAAATGAGGAAACCCTAAGAATTATGTTGGATACAATCAAAAGCAAAAATCTGTGAGTGATCGGAGTTCGAAAACAGGGGGAGAAAACAGAAAACAGAGAGAGGATCATTGAAGAATTGCTGACAGAAAACTTCCCCAATATTATGAAAGATGAAAAGCTGCCCATCCAAGAAGCTCAACAAGCCCCATATAGGACAGACCTCAAAAGAAAATCACCAAGGCATATCATAATCACTCTCACTAAAACCAAAGACAAACAAAGAATCCTGAGAGCAGCTCAAGAAAAAAGAAAAAGTCACATACAGAGGAGAAACAATAAGACTAAGCTCAGATTATTTGGCAGAAACTATACAGGTAAGAAGGCAATGGATGACATATATAAAACCTTGAAAGAAAAAAAAATTGCCAGCCAAGAATAATACATCCTACAAAACTCTCATTCAAATATGATGGTCAAATTAGGACATTTCCAAATAAACAGAAATTAAGGGACTATGTATAAACCAAACCAAACTTACAAGAATTATTAAACGGAGTCCTTCCCTCTGAGAACAAACAACATCAGACTACGGGCTGAATCTAGGACTCAGGATCATACCAGCTACATATCAACCTAGAAAATGAACTCTCAATGACTATCCAAAACCAAAAGAATTCCAACAGGAAACCACAGAGGTTAATCTTAAACGACAACAACATCAGAACAATAAAAGAGGGAATAAACAGTGTAGGTATAGAAACTTCTAATGCAGAAGAAGGCAAGGTAATACCAAGTAATAATAGACTGGTTCAAACCTAGGAAGATAAGGGTAAATTTCAACATAACCACAAAGAAAGTTAACAGACTACTCATCAAAATAAACAAGAAAAACATAAAGTCTCAGTAAAAACAATCTACAAAAAAGAAAAAATTTCCACAAACAAAAGGAATTCAGCACAAGAGAGTAGGAGGAACAAAGAAAACAACGGCACCACAAAAAAAGTGTTACAAAATGAAAGCAATAAACTCATACCTATCAATAATTACACTGAATGTAAATGGCCTAAAAGCACCCATACAGAGACAAAGAGTGACAGGATGGATAAAAAAAGGATCCATCAATATGCTGTCTACAAGAGACACACCTTAGAAACAAAGACGTAAATTTATTAAAAATAAAAGGATGGAAAAAAATAAGCAAACAACTACCAAAAAAGAGCAGCAGTGGCAATACTAATTTCAGATAAAATAGACTTTAATACAAAATCCACCATAAAAGACAAAGAAGGACACTATATAATGATTAAGGGGGCAATTCATCATGAAGACATAACCATAATAAACATATATGCACCCAATGACAGGGCTCCCAAATACATAAAACAAACTCTAACAACACTGAAAAGAGAAATAGATAGTTCCACTATAATATTAGGAAACAACAACACATTACTCTCGGTAAAGGACAGAACATCTAGAAAGAAATTCAACAAAGATACAGAAGACCTAAAAGTCACAATCAGCCAACTTGACCTCATAGATATATATAGAACACTACACCCAACAGCTTCAAAGTACACATTCTTTTCCAATGCACATGGAACATTCTCCAGAATAGACCACATCTTAGGCCACAGAGCATCCTCAACAAGATCCAAAA